>NC_009316.2:694093-716593 GCF_000002845.2 Leishmania braziliensis MHOM/BR/75/M2904 | reverse complement strand
GTGGGTGTGCTTTGACGGCCTCTTCATCGATGACGACTACGGCTACTTCTGCGCTGCGACGAACAAATGGCTCCACGGGGTAACAGCGACGGAGGTAATTGGGTTGGCGCAACCTCGCGCGTCGCCTCCGCTGAAGATGGCGTTAGACTCGTTCTACACCGTGCCCACGGTCTCTCCGCCTTCCACGTGAGAAGGCGGCATCGCCATAGCGCCACAGAGAGAGACACAGACAAACAAAGCAACCAAAGTCTTAAGGGAACTCTTAAGGGGGTGGGGGCGTGGGCAAACAACATGGCTCCTCGTGTACGGAGAGAAGACGACAGATGCAGTGCCGCTCTCTCCTCCGTGGGGATAACTCCCTCGCCTCCTCTCATGGACCTCGTCTCGTGCAGGTCATCTCCTCTACTTTTCCCGTCTCATACCTTGCTTGCCTCCTGCCCAGAAGCATCACACAGTTTTGCCCTTCCCTCTTCCCCCTTCTCTCTCGGGGCTCGTCCACAGACGCATACTCGAAGTCTCCTTCTCTTTCGCGCCCATACTAACGTCATCGCCATCGCCATGGGGTACGGTGGTCCGCGGATCGAGTTTTACACCGCCAACCAGTACAGCAACTACGCTGCAGCAATCGATCGCGAAAACGCAGCACGTGTGCAGAGTATCTTGCGGAGACGCAACGGACCAGCAGAGCAAGAAGAGCAACGGCAGCGCGAGGAAGCATTCCGCGCGTACGAGCGGGCGCAGGCTGACGAGGTTGCACGTGCACATGACAAAGAAGCCGAGGCGCTTGAGCAGCGCCGCATCAAAGATGAGCGCGTGCAGCGGCAGCTGGCGAACAAGACGTCTCGTCGCCCCTTCACCACCGTCGAGGTCACCTTACGTCGCAGACGTCACACCCACCTCTGCCGCCTCGCTGAGCCGCGCAAGTACCCGGAAGCAATGATTGGCAGTGCTATGCCGCACCAGGGCGGACGCGATGGGAAGCTGCCTACGCTGGGACGCAACGGTGCCGTGTACTGCGCCGGCGTGGATCGCGACCGCATCGTCCCATCACGGCCGGTACTTCAATGCACAACGCCTCCTTGGGTAGGGAGCTACAGCACTCATCACGGTCCCCATGAGCTGGAGGCGCAGATGGCGAAGGAGGCTACGGCGTACTACTGCGCACGCCCCGCACCTCAGCGAAGCGCTAGCGAGCAAGCTATGCGGCAGCAAACGCTTCAGGGTATTGCCGCAGAGCACGCGGTGGCGGCCCAGCAGTCAAGCACTGACGTCGGCACTGCTGAAGCATTCCACGAGGAGGTGAGAAGCAGTGCGGCGGACGTGGCGCAGCGGCATGGAATAGGCTTGAACTACGTGGATGACGATGCAGGGTCCATCTTCAGCCATGGCTCCTCGAACGGGCCCATCGCGGCCACTGGTAACATGCATCTGAGCACCTCCTCCACTAAGGTCAGCGTTCAACTGCACCTTAGTCGCTACGGTGGCGCCATGACAGCGCGGCGGCCGCAGCAGCCTGCCAAGACGCCAGCGTTGGAGAAAATGTCTCTACCTGAGCTAGCCGAGCGTCTTGTGACCATCCAGATCCCTACATCGGTAGTTCAATAGCGTAACAGCAGTCGGGGGCGCGAACGCCTGCGGCGGATCTTTCTTTCTATCTCTTCTCGCTCATGTACAGCAGCTCCCTCTGCGCCCTTCACTCTCTTTCGGTCCTCTCCCCTCAACTTACTGTGCACCCTTCGCCTGTCTGTGCACGCGTCTGCGTGTGCGTGTGTATGTAGTGTTACCACCTCGCTCTTGAGCTCTACGTTGAGTTTATGCGCATATTCTCTTCGTCAAAATGTGTTTTTGCCCTTCGCCATCTCCCATCACGGGTGGTGGACAAAGCTACAACGTCCATGCGTCATGCTGCGTCCATCTCCCGAACGCCTTCTCCACCTCCCAACTCCCGCCCCCGCCGCCTCCTCCTGCGTCATTCGTACGATGAGCCGGCGGGGGCGGAAAGCGCCTCTGCGTATACATCTCTGCTGTGCGTCTGTGTGCTGACCTCATCACCAGTGAGGCAACGCGTCGCTACCGATGTACAGCGCCGAAGGGCAGATCGATGAAGGAGAAGCCGCATACGTATGGTTGCTGGCAGGTACGTGCGAACCGCTAAACTGCAACAGCACATCTATTCCCTCTCTCACGCACTCCTCTCTCTCCCTCTTCTTTTCTAATCCCACCATGCGGCATTACACGTTCAGTCTCCTGTAGAACAGCTGACCCTCACACCCGCACGCGCTCTGTCCGTCTGTCCCTCGCTACTTCGTCTCCTCCTCCCACTAACCCCACATCTTTATTCCCCTCCCCCTCTTGCCCTTCGTCGATACAGCGTACACCGATAAGCGCCTATTATACGCACGTGTGTGCGCAGTCGCTGACGCACGAACTCCCCCATCCCCCCTTTCTCCTTTGCCACACAAACACTTCTCGCTCTGCGCTTTCTTTGTCGTCTTCTCCCTCTCCCCCTTCGCTGCCTCGTCCTCCACGTGTGTGTGTGTGTGTGTGTGTGTGTGTGTGTGTGTGTGTGTGCGTGTGCGTGTGTGACCCCTACGTCGTACTCAGGTTCATACACCGGCCTCCACTTGGGCCCAACGCGATCCTTTCCTCTTAGAAAAAGGACAGCACCTCTTCGGCATCATGACGCAACTACATTCTGTCGCCAGCCTTGACTACGGCGATGGCCGCACTTGTGTGTGCCGCATCTGCGAGTGTGGCAAGCACCAGTGCCCCGGCATCCACATTCCGTTCGTTGGGGAGACGACCTACCGCGATGAGTACGTTGGCAAGAACATCGAGCGGGAGCGACCGCGCAGGGCCCGCCAGACGGTGTTCCCGGTCAAGGCAGAGCCCGGCCACTTCAAAACGACAAACCAGGAGGCAGCGGACTTGCTGAAGGGCAAGGATCTGCGCCCGGCGGAGTCCTACAAGCCCCGAGAGGCTGCAGCAGCGCCGTTACCCTTTGAGGGTACGACAACCAACCGCGCCGACTTCCCAGGCTGGATGCCCGATTACAACCGTGCCAAGCGCAAGGAGAACCCGCTCCCGAAGCTGCCAGGCACATACGCGACGACAAAGGGGGCGATGGAGGAACCGGTCCGTGACCTGGTCGCGCAGGGTAAGCTGCCGAAGCCGCCAAAGAGCTTCAAGGCAGACGACACCCTGCAGAATAGCCTCCCCTTCGACGGCATTACGAACTACACAGCGGAGTACCAGCCGAAGGAGGTGCCGATGACGCGCAGCGCCTGCCGCGACACCCAGACCGCCGCCCTGCCTGAAAACCGCGACTTCCAGACCACAGCATCCATGGCGTACCAGGTGCCGCCGATGCACATGCGCCACGACTGCCCAGCAGCCTTCGTGCCGGTGCGCCCTGCCTCGCGCGATGGGCACATCAAGCTCTCCGTCTACAATATCCCCTCTGGCGACACCATGTACTAGCATGCACAAGCGCAGGCACCTACGAGTGTGCGGGTGTGTCTCTGTTATTTTCCCACCAGATTTTCTCCAGTGTGTATATGTGTGTGTGTGTGTGTATCCTTCACGTGCTTCGATGTCCACTGATGTATTCAACCCCTCTCCCCCCTTCACGTCTCTCTTTTTCTCTCCCTCTTTCGCTCTGCGAGTGTGTGTGGATGTGTGTGAGAGTCTGCCTGTCGGTGCAGGGACTCACCACTACAGTCCTTACCCCGCACCCCCCCCCGCACCACCACCGCCGCTTTCCCCTTCGCCTTGTCGCTGCCGTCGTGGTTGCATCGCGCACACCTCTTTGACGTGTCGATCCGCAAAACAGCAACGCCAGGCATCGCTCGGATACCCCCCATGCACCCTCTGCACATCTCCTGCTCGGGGTGGGTGTGTATTCGCGCGTGCGTACTTCTCATACCGTATTGTGGGGAGCACTACCCCTCTTCTCGTTTCGACGTTGCGCTTCCCTCTGTTCTCCGCCTCCTCCCCAATTCTTCTCAGCCCCGCTGTGTGTGTGTGTGTGAACGTGTGTTGAATGAACGTGTGTTGAATGAATGGGGAGGTCAGTGATACGCATGAGATGAACGAGAGGGAAAAGGTGTGTGGGTGTGTACAAACATGAAGGACACAAAAAGAGCGAGAAATGATCAGGCGGTTAGCATCCCGACACCAATGTCAGAGCGAAGGGACGCAGCACCTCGCTGACGACAAGAGGTGCGTGCGTACCTCATGAAGCCCTGCTCCATCACATCACCCGCCTCCCTACATTTGCGCTACTTGCGGGAGTGAGCAGAAGTGTCCCTCTTTCTATCGCTGTGTGGGCTGAGGGGGCCAGGGAAGAGACATAACAGAGTCTTTTCCCCACCCTCTTTCTCTCCTGTATGGCCTGGGTTACCTGCTCGCCAGCCCGCACACAGAGGCGCATGCCAACACACAAATACTCTGAGCACTCCACTTCTTCATGTAGCTCTCTCTCTCTCTAACCTCTCTCTTCTCCTTTCCCTCTCCCCCCCCCCCCACACACACACACACACATGTGCACGCGGCAGCAACACCAGCGGCAGCGGCAGCGGCAGTACAAACGGGCGTCAGCAATGGGTGAGAAGCCATCGACTCACCAGCAGTCCGCCCCACCTCTCTCTTCCCTCTCCTACGCTCTTTTCTCTCCCTGTGACCTTAACGCATAGAAGGTAACCTCTAAGAGTCCCCCCTCCTCCTCCTCCCCCACCAACTCCTCGCACACGCACACACCAACGTCACCCAGAGGCCATGCGCTCGAATGGTGCCGTGCACATCGGCAACGACGTCTTCCTTGCTGTCACGCGCGATGTGACGGATAAAGCATTTCTCTTCTCTAGCTCCTTCCCACCAAGAGAGCAACTGGCGCCACTCCCGTTGAACCGCAAAACGCGCTTCCACCCACACGCCTCCCTGGCATGCAGTGGGGCGGAGCTCAACCGGTATGCCGAGTCCTCAGCGAGGGTGGGGTATCCCACGGAGTACGGTAGTGACAGGGAAGCGGAATTTGTCGCCGCCGCGTCCACACCGCTGTTCCATCACTCCGCGCACGCCTCTCCTGACGGTCGCAAGATCGCCTTCATCAGCAATGTCCGCCGTTACCACTACATTATGGACATTTCCGTTGTGCCGGCGGCGGTTTGTGAGCTGGAGATGCCCGAGGTAGTGCAGAGCGTGTGCTGGCACACCGTGGAGTACCACATGCTGTGTGTGCTATTTACTTCGGGCAACCTGACCATCTACGACACGGACCAATCTTACTTGGGTGTCACTGTGCCGCGGCACCGTCGTATCACACTGCGACCAGCCATTGAGCGCGCCCTCGCTGAAGCCGAGGCGTATGAGCACCCCTTTCCTGCGACCCGGTCGACGTCATCAGCGACAGTTCGTCTCGCCAAGAACGCACCCGCTTCAGACAACAAGGGGTCGCAGAGTACGCGCCCCAAGCCTCTGGCAGGGGAAATCAGCACCCCACGTCGATCGACTGCGTCACCGGCGCATGCCACCACCACAGCGGCAACGGACGTTCGCTCCATAACCCACCACAGCGGCGACGCGGATAGTCAGGCACAGGCGGCCTCATACCGAGTGAACCACGCGAAGAGCCTAACCAGCGGTATGATCGCTACTGCGAGCCACATCGCCCACTCACCGCGTCACGCCGTACCAGCGGGTACCGGCCATGGCGAGGTTCTACCACTTTCTGGCACCGACAAGGTCAGTGAGGAAGGCACTACCTCGCCCCCGCCCAGCCCCAAGCCCGCGACATTGCCCACCTCGCAGCTGGACCTTGTGGGCATGTACGCGCTGCCGCCAACGGAGAGCATCCCTGCTATTCTTCTTCTTCTAAGCAGCAGCGGCGACGTGTACGCAGTGCACCTCAGGGACGACTGCCTTCCAGTGGTCGCGGCGGCCGAGGCCACCAATGATGGCCGAGCTCACACGTGCGAAGAGGAGGCGCTGCGGAAAGCCGAGGTGGCCGCGGTCTCGCTGAACGTGGAGGTGCATCATCTCATCTCTGGCGACGACACCGTTGCGGCCGGGGACGAGGCGCTCGCCGTTGCCGGCTGCCTGGTCGACATGGAAGCTGGCACGCACGCTGTGTTTTTCTGCACCGCCAACGGGCTAGTCAAGGGTGCGTGGGTGAGTAGGCAGGACCTGCTGGCCCGCCACCGTGTCGCTCACGTGCGCGCTGTTGGCCGGCCGAACATATCCTTCACGCTGCATACCAGTGACTCCTTGGGCGTGCGGGCCTCTCTCGCTCCATCCGCTCCACCCATCACGCACGGCGCAAGCATGACCCTCTCACAAAACGTGTGCGTCATGCGCAGCGGCGCCTCAGGGGAGGTGACGTTTGTTATAGCGTTTCCGCACTGGGATCGGCGGCGGCAGGGGTGGACGTGCTGGCGTCCTCCCTGCTCCGATGCGCAAGAACGGGCACGCAAAGAAGCAGCACTGCCGCTGGTGAGCACTGACGCTGCTCCACCGTCGCCAATCGTGCTGCGCCTGCCCTACGACACAAGCGACGCGAGCGTTGCTGTCGGGTGCACTGAACTCGCACTGGTGCCGGAGGTGTCCGCGATGGACGGCTCGTGTAGGCGGCGCAACATCCTGGCAATAAGTCTCGCTACACTGCTGCGGTCCGCGCTGTACGCCCGTTGTGGCAAACTGCAGTTGCACCCCTCTGCCGGTTCCGACGCAACATCACGTCTGCGCGATCCTCAGCCTGTTGTGCTTGACATGCTCAACGCCCTGCCAGAGTGTCACCGCCGCTGGCTGCGCGGTTTTCCACAGGCGGAGATAAGCGCAGCGACACTTGACCTCGTTAGGCGCATCGAAGAGCTCAGTAGCGACATGAATCGCCGCGAAGCGATGCAGGCGCAGCGGCGGCAGCGGATCGCAGCGAGGCTTGCCGGACTCGAGGGTCGCGTCGCTGAGATGGACGGTAAGCTAACGCAGTGGCACCAGACCATCCTCGACGGCATTGTGCACCGCCGTGGTGGTGAAGCCTTCCGCACAGCCAACGAGCGCCTGGGGAAGGTGTTCACCATGTTGAATGAGCTCGAGCAGAGGTTGTAGTGCACACATATGTGTTGATGTGCTCGTCTGGCTCCGCGCCGGGACTGTGCATCGGCCACCCTCCCGCTGCCTCCCATCTCGTGGGGCGGGCGTTGCAGGTGAGGCGCATAGGCAGGAGAACATGGGGGCGCAAGGCGGATGCTCCGCTGTGGTCGACGCGGTGCCAAGGGGGCGGGGGGGGCCATAACGCTGCTGGAGAGATGCACAACACATTCAATGCCGCCCTGCCCCCTCCCCGTCCGTATGCGTGTGTTATGGTCGGGACGGTGCTGCTGTTATCGCCAAGCTCCATCAGCCAGAGGGGGAGAGATGCGTGGTTGGTGTGCCAAAGAAGTGCGCGTGCGCGCCCATCAGATGGAAGCAACAGAAAGAGAAAGAGGCGCGCTATGTCCGCGTGGGTGGGTGTGTGGGGCAGACTAGCGAAGGTGCTGTGCTCGGACCATTACACAATCCCACACGCCTACAGAGAGAGGAGAGAAGAGAGCGGCGCAGGGGTGACGGTCGCCTGTGATGACTCTGTGGGATGGGCTGCTTGCGAGACCGGCTCCTAAACTCACCTAACTTCTGCATAAGTCTGCGCACACACACAAACACCCTCCATAGAGGCACACACCTGCAGTCGCAGCAATACCCCTGGGAAGACATTAGATGGCCAAGTCGCCGTTGTCTGTGTCACCGCCCCCTCCCCCTCCCCCACTGTCCCCCTCTCTTCTCCCTCGCTCGCTCCCAAAAGATACGACCGCATAGACCGCCTTTTGGTGGGCCAACCTTCAAGAAGGGGGGAGGGGCAACGAGAGAGACTCTGCATGTGCGGAAGTCGCCTCTCTCTCTCTCTCTCCGCCTCCATCCTCGCTTTCGGTTGCCGTTGAAGAAGAGCTTCAAGTGATTTGCATCGCTGCGGCAGGTCTGGCACTCGTTCGCCCTGGCACTCAACCCACAGACTCACTCCCTCGCTTGCTTTTTGTGTTAGCTCTTTCGATGAGCGACCTGGGCAAACCATCTTCCCATCCCTCTACAGAGGTGTCGAACGTCACAGTGGTGCTCCGGGCATCGCCACTGCACGATGGCTGGGCTGCCGAACGACGCCCGTCGTCTGCGCAGGCGACAACCCCCAAGTACTCTTCACTATTGTCCTCAGACTCGAACTCCTCTGCACCTGGCGCAGAAGAGACGTCGCAACACTGCAGCCGGCACTCGTCTATCACGCGGGTGTCGGCGCACTCCACGCACACGTCCCGGAAGCCTGGCGCCGCCACGACAGTCGCCAATGGGGCGGTAGCCGAAGCCGTCTCGTCAGCCGTCACAACACCAGAGGTGCAGATGGTGGCTGACTTGAAGAGCGAACTGTATCACGTGACCCGCAGTCTCGTTCAAGCACGCCAGCTGGCGCGCACAAGCGACGAAACATGCGCTGAACTGCGTCGACGCTGTCAAGGCCTAGAGATTGATAAGCAAGAACTGCAGCGAGCGCTGCAGGAGTCGCAGGAGCGACTGCAGGCGCGCCAGGCGCAGACGGAGGAACAGCGCCGCGACGCGGCAAAGGCAAAGCTGGCACTGCTCTCCTTGACCGCCGAGCGTGACGAGCTGTCAGCCAAGGTGCAAGAAGCCTGGGACCGCGTTGCAGAGCTGAGTGCCGCGCTGCGCCAGCGAGAGGACGAAATGCAAAGGCTGCAGACGGACATTACGGCTGCCCAGCACAGAAACGAACTCACTGTGCAGCAGCACTCCCAAGTGGAGCACCAGCTGCGCATCCTGCAGGAGCAGCTTCGCATGCATCAGGTGGACGAGCACGCCAGCACTACATCACGGCAGCGGCTGTCAGCGACTCTTCAAAGCGCGTTGGAGCGCCTTGCCGGACTGCTCAGCAACGTGGCCTACGACTATCAACAAAGCCTTGCATACGAGAGCCAAGACAGGGAGGAAGCCATTGCGAGCGGGATGTTCGCGTGCATCACTCCGCACACTAAGGCAGCCCGCGACAAGATCGCCAGTACCGAACACCATGCCGACAGCACCCCACACGTCGTGCTCTTCCCTGCCAACTCTCATTCAGCTAGCACACCCACTGAATACACGCTCATGGAGACGCAGCCGCTGCGATGGGATGCCTCAGCAGGTGAAAGTACGCGTGTGCGTGCTGAGAGTGTACTGCACAGCGCAGAGGCTGAGGTGTTAGGAGACCTGTGGAGAACAGAGCGACTTTCGCCGTCTCTATCAGCACCGTCGCAAAACGGGCTGAACAAGGTGCCTGCGAACACTTGCCACGATCCTGCTGCCATCACACCACCACAGCGGTGTCCTCCCTCGCCATTCAGCCCACGCCAGGGACTCGTGCAGAGCCACCCCCTAAGCACATCACAGGATGCAGTCGGGAGGACAGAGGCAGCGTCGCAGCTATCCGCCATCGCGGCTGTGGCAGACGAGGCAAGCCTGCGCACCGCCCTCACACCCCTGTTGCTCGCACTAAAGCACGTCGCCGCGATGCTGAGCAACGTACGACACGAGCGGCGGCGCTGGGTGGCGGAGGCAACGCACTTCAAGCAGCGCTACGAGGAGATGCAGCATCAGCTGGAAGCAGCGCAACACGCGTTCGTGTCACAGGAAAACCAGGCGGAGGTGTCGCGCGGATGCATCGGCGCGCTGCAACGACGTGTGGAGCAGGCCGAGGCCGCTTTGCTGGAGTGCCGTAACGAAGACATGCGCCGCCGTGAACGTTTGGCGCAGACGCTCAAGTGCGCGGAGGACTGGGCACTTATTCAACACTCGGTCGAACTGCTCCAGGTTCGCGAGAGTGAGCTCAGCAAGGACCTCCAGCAACTGCAGGAGCAGCGGCAGGCGACCTCGGCCGTCAGCGTTGAGTGCGTGGAGCCAGCTGCTTGCGAGGCGCCGGCGGAGGTGCGGTACCAGCAGCTCAATCAGCAATACCGCACCTTAAAGGAGTGGGCGGGGACGGCGTGGTCGGCGGCAAGTCGCGAGTTACCGCAACCGCAGTCCAGTGAGTGCCACGCGCGTATCGACACGCCCGCCGCGCCTTCGACAGTGCAGTCCTCCCTATCATTGCCGCCGCCACTGCCACCACAACCGCCAGCTGGGCACGAGGCGGTGTCAGCTCCCCTTGGTTCCCCTCCCACCTCCACCAACGCAGCCGTTCCAGTCGCAGAGCAGAGCCATTCTCCCTTAACGTCGCTGTACCGCTCCTTGATACCACCCGCAACGGTGTCTGTTTCTCATCGGTGCAGCGAGGGGGTGAGGGACCCTGATGTGTCGCCGACGCACACAAGCAAAGATGTATGTGGAGGCGACGCCGGCACTGCACTCCGCAAAGGGGCGTCTGCATCGCCTACCGTGGCGAATGGCAAGAGGAACACGCTCGTTCAGCTGCGTGCTGGGCAAACGTCG
This sequence comes from Leishmania braziliensis MHOM/BR/75/M2904, assembly GCF_000002845.2. Taxonomy (NCBI): domain Eukaryota; phylum Euglenozoa; class Kinetoplastea; order Trypanosomatida; family Trypanosomatidae; genus Leishmania; species Leishmania braziliensis. The sequence continues at coordinate 706,090 of NC_009316.2, read as the reverse complement.
TCGCCACCCCCCTTCACCACCTCTGCCGAAACGGAGAGTCATACGTACGCTCGCGCTTACGCCCAGGCACCCTTTCCATATGCCAACGCGCCCGCGATCAACGGAGTCTCTGGCCCGCCACGCTCCACCACACCACCGAACACAGTGTACCCAGTTCCGCTAAACGGCCTCTCATCCACGACGGCGCGTCCGGGCAAGGGTGGCAGCGCATGTAATGCTCAAAGCATGCTGCTGGCGTCGGTCGACCGTGATCAGGGTCACTCGTGGCCGAGTGTCTCTGCAACTCATGTCGCCCCTTCACCGCCGCAATCCTCAACAGGGCACTATGCTATCAGTAGTGCCATCACCTCCCACGACGTTCACCGACCCTACGTGAGCGAAGACACTGACCTCGGCGCCGTTGATGGCGCGGTAGACTATTCGTCTATGTTCGCTACTGAGGTGCTACATGTGATCGAGGCGTTGGATCGACGCGTCTCTGGCGCTCTCGACCGAACCCCACATGTGTAGAGGAGCAAGGACGCGGACGAGGCCACGCTCAGCCACTCGCCTCTACCCTTCCGCCACATGTCCGTTGATTTCGCCTTTCTCCTCTTTCTGGTCTCTCGCTTAGCAGGGCTCTGCGTATTATGGTGGATGTCCCGGGCAGCCAGTGTGTGTGTGTGTACGTGTGTGTGTGGGGGGGGGTGCGCACGCCGCCCCCTGACATGTTTGTTTCCCGGTCCATTCTCCCTCTCTTCCCCACCTCCCTTGCCCTGGGCCTGCTCTTGTGGTCCACGGAGTGGAGAATCCCACCATGGGACGGAGAGGACGGGAGATCAGTCGCTGACCAGCACGTCAGTGCTCTACTCACTTCACTCGTAAAACATGAAAGATGCGCATGAGCGTTGCCACTAATCGTGTGTGTGTGTGTGTATGCCTGTGTGCATCTCATCTTCCTGCTGTAGCTCTCCCTCACACCCGCTTCCACCGCTGCTGTCGCTTCTCGCTCCTCTTCCTCTCTAGGTGGGCGCACAGACGTACCACCACATCCACGCACACGCACGGCACCGCTTCCTGCGAACAAGTCAGCGGCTGAAGTATTGGCGAGAGAGGGGAAAACACCGTATGTGTGTGCCATCGACCATGCGGTCCACCTCGGCGCTCTACCGCTACGCATGCGACGAGGAGGGTTGTGTCTCCCACAGTGAGCTGGTGAAGCTGTTTCACGGCATCGACGTGGCCCTCGACACGGCTGCCGATGGTGCCACAAACGCCGACGAGATGACGGCGGCACCGCCACCGCCGGCACTCACCGACAAGATGCTCCTGGCCTATGCCCCAAACCTGTGCTTCCCGACTCACCTTACACTGTCGCAGTCATACCTTGGCGACGCCGGGCTCGCGGCGCTCATGCGAGTGCTGCCGATTCTGCGGTGGGTGCGCGCCATAGAAGCGCGCGGCGTCGGCGCAGGACCTCGCACGATCGAGGCACTGAGCGCTGCTCTGACAGCGCACTTGGTGGAGGGCTGCGAGGAAGCCGCCGCATTGCCGACCGTGACGACAACGGGCGAGTCTGGGCGGGGAGCGGAGCCGCTAGCAGGCGGGCGGCTCCCCGCACTGGAGCTGGTGGACCTACGTGACAACGACGGCATCTACGCCCTCTCCGGCCAGCGGCTTCTCGCAGCCCTCCGCAAGCGGAACTTGATGCTGCGTGCCTGGTGTGCCGACCACTCCGGCGTGGGCAATGTCGTACCAGCGCTGGAGGTGCTCGTCGACCTTGACGCACTCCCACCATCCATGGCAAATGCACTGCATACGTGGAACGAGGAGGCCGCGAACAGAAAACATCAACTCGTGCTAGACCGCGAGATGCATCGATGGCAAGAACAAGTGAAGGTGTTCACAGTGCGCAGCGCCCTCAGCGAAGCAATGAAGTGCAGCGACAGCGATATGCCTAGCGCTTCCGTTGCTGGGGCGGCGGCTGGGCAGCCTGTCGGCGAACACGTCATCTTCCGCTTGCCCTCCTTCGCCGACAGCGACTCGCAGATTGCACAGATGATATTCGAGGTAAACGCGTGCATGAACGACTTCCTGACCGCGTCGTGCTGCTTCAGCTCGACAAAGGAAGCGACGCAACAGCCCGCCCATTTGTGCGACTCGTCATTGCATGTTCCTCCGCTACCCACCTCGAGTGGCGTGCGCGCTGCGTTGCAGGCGTGCGTCGACTTCGGCGCCGACACGCTCGCCATCCTGCCGCACACCAACGCTGCCCTCTGGTACGTGGCACGTGTCTGGCAGCTGCAGAAAAAGGAGCAGCATGCATCGGCGCGCTCAAGTTGTGCCACCACCGCCAAGGATGTACAGCTAAACTACTGGGAGGTGAAAGCGAACGTCGCAGCCCTTCTGCGTGGTCTTCAGGCCAACCCAGCCCTCGAAGCGGAGATGGAGACGTCGACGCAGGCGGGTGGCATTGTGATTCAGCGCCACCTGTGCCGCCTGCGACAGCTGTACGTGCAGCTGGACGAGAACAGTGCGCCGCACGAAAAAGAGCTCTGCACCGCGCGAGTGACAGGAGCGGGAGCAACACCGCTGGACGAAATGGTGGCCCTCTATTACCGAATCGTGGCCGCCCTCGTTGCTCGGCGCTTCTCCGAGACCCATCTCCCCTCGATGCAAGCGTGCGAGCAGCGCATCTCGGACGTCACTGGATACGTGCTCAGCCACCTTCTTGTTGGCGAGGAGTCATCAGAGGCGCTGGAGGCGCGAATCGTGTGCCTCCGCAAGCACCTCGACAACTCGAGCGATCCGGTGACCACGCACGGCGGACAATCCTCTAACACTTCTGATGGTGACCACGACATGCGTGCACTGCCTCCGATCATGGCGCGGTGCCTGTATCACCTCCGGCGCCACCAAGCCGACGCGACAGCGTGGGTGGCGACGTACACGGGAACGGCTGTGGCTCCTCCACAGCTGTCGTCGACGACTGCGCCGACGACCGGGGCTGCCCCCATCCAGGCATTCCACTCTTGTCACTGCCCAGACGGGCTTCGACGCCACATGGACGAGTGCGCCGCACAGACTTCCAGTGCAGAGCTGTCGTCTATGTTGCTTCCGCTGCCGTGCACCTCCTGCAGCTACCACGCTCTGCAAGCTGCACAAACACACCTGCAAAGGGCAGGGGAGGGGTCGCAAGAGGAGTCTGAGCTGCGTGTGCGATGGACTATGTTGGCACCGGTGCGGCGAGCCCTCCCGCGCGAGCTGCGGATGTTCTTCTTAGACATGATGATTCGCCAGCGCAGTTGCTTGCGTGGTGGATGTGCATACCTTCCGTCGTTGGACTCCGTGACGGGTGTTGATGTGCCCCTGCCGAAGTGTATGGTGAGCTGGCTGGCATACACCGAGCACGAGCGCGAGAACTGGGTAAAGGTCCTCCGCGTGTTCGGCGAGTGGTATCGGCTGCGTTCCCTGGAGTCGTATGGAATCGCCGGGGCACGCGCGCTGCTGCACCAGCCGTCCGCGTAGCACTGCCACACGTGCACACGTTTATGGAGAAGAGATGCGTGCATATATTGTGTGTGACGGGCGCACTTGCACACAGCGCCGCCTCATCTCTTCTCTACCGCCTGATGTACAGTCGATCCCCCCACGGCATATCTTCTTCACCCGCCTTTCTCTTCTTTGCATTTTCGTGTTTTGATATTACCGCCTGTTGGGTGCGGTGTGCGTTTGTGCACCGACGTAGTGCTGCATCGGACACGCGTCGCCCTGCGGCAGGGGGTAGTCACTCGGGTGCTCCCTTTCACGCCACCGCCGCGCCTGTGCTGGCGCGCGTCACGGCGGGTCAAGTCCGCCGTTCACCCAACAAGCACACGAATACACAAACGAGCTAAGGATGAAAAACACTGGAAGAGTGGCACCACCGTCTCTGACACGCATGTGTGTGTGTGGGGGGGGGGGGGGAGGGGTTGTATGGCATCTTTGTTGGGGAGTCCGCATCCGTGCCATGGGGCAGCCCAGAGAAAGGAGGGGTTGCTACGGTGCGCAGACCCTGCGCATGCACGCCAGCACGCACAAGTCCTCCGCCGGTAGCGCCAACGCTCTCCACACCGCTAAACGTCGAAACACGTCGCCTCTTTGCCCGCCTCCCTCCGTCACCGACCCCTCCCCCTTTTTTTTTTTGCGCTCCCCCCTCTTCCCCCCTCCCCGTCCCCCCTTCAACTACGGCATCTCCAAACTGGCGAAACGCTCGGCGCGGCACACCCACACTCATAAACTGAATAGACAGGCAGTGACGCACGCGCCGCCGTGACTCAGAAGCGCACTTACACACGTACGTGTGCGTTTATGGATGCCCCTGTATGGGCATCTGCCGAGGGCGGTTCGCTCATTCTCGACCTCTTCCCTTGCTGCTCATTGTCGCCGCACAGGTGGTGAAATGCCGTGGTGGTCGGGAGAGCCAGTGGGCGGCAAGGCAGGTGCCGTGCCAGCGGATGCACAGACTACGCAGGACGTGCTTGCCGCCATCTTCGCACCGGCCAATTGCGCACTGGCGTCACCCAGAGCGTCTGTCGACGGCAATGACGTGAGAAGCACTGCTCTGTCGTCGAGCGCTGTGGACACAGTATCCGCCAAGGGTCGCTCATCAGCAGCGCCACCCGAAGAGACAACACCGTCGATCTTGATAAGTACCCAGGGCGGCGTGGATGCGAGCGCAAGCCCAGCTACGTGGTGGACGAGCCTCCGCAAGTGGCGGCCGTCCACGTCGATACCCCGCAGTGCCGGCGCATCCGCACCAGAGTTGGTGCTCTCCTCTACTACGACTAGCACAAGCCCTAAGCGCACAGCGGAGAATGTAGACAAAGCAGCGGCTAGTGTCGCTAAGGCCACGGCTGCCGTATCGTGGGAGACATTCCCCAATTGCCCACTGGCTGGTTATGAGCTCACACGTCAAGGTTTGGTCGACAGGCTGACTAAGCCACCACACACCCTCACCGCGATGGAGCTACGGAGTTTGATCAAGGAGCTCACAGCTGTGGAGCAGCAGGCCAAGTACGACGTGGATCGGCAGTTTGGCAGTCACATCAGCAGTCGCGGCCTGCATGGGTTGGAGTTGGTCATCAGCCCAGCTCTCTTCCTCACCTCCATCTACCTGATGACATGGAAGGCGGCGCGGCTGTACCACAACGCGCTCCCGCAGAACTCCGTGTTATTCACGCGAGTGCTCGCACTGCTGCGGCTCCGCATGGCGGTGGAGCAGAGGGAGCTCGTGGCGCAGCGACACCGACGGCTAATGCGAGCCACCAACGCACGGGTTAGCCTATCCTTCCTGAGCGGTGTCGGTCTCTTCGCGCTGGCATGGGTGTCACGGCCGCCAGCCAACGTTATGGAGGAGGCGCCTGATGTGCAGAGAGCGAAGGAGCTGATTGCCTACCAGCGTCACTTTCAGGCGTCGTTGAAATGGTGCTGGTACGTCTACTACCACCACCCTGCCTACTCAACGAGTGGTGGAAGCGATAATAGCAGCAGTAGGTAAGGCGAGCCGTCTCTGCCGTCTCTCTCTGTATGTATGACGAGCGGCCTACAACGAGAGGGAGACAACCACAGGAGAGGGCAAAGACCTGATAGCAGCGAGGGCTGATGACCGCTTGATCGGTGACTGCCTCCATCATCACAGACATACACGGCGTACACCACAAATGTGGTTGGAAAAAGCGGCAGGATCGAGACGAGCGGATTGCCACATGGTTGGGTGTAGTCGACACCTCCTGAGAGCGAGCGAAGGAATGCAAAGGAAGAGGGCAAAGTGGAGACACGGAGGGAAGACGACCGGCAGTGCTCAGCGGCTCTGGCCATTGTCTCTTTTTCTCCCTGTAGTGCTTCTCCTTTTCATGCCTGGGGACTTCTACACACGCGTGCGCGTGGGGCAACGTCTGACTGCAGCTTCCAGCGTTGTAACATACATAGAGGCCAATGTGTGCCTTTCTTTTCCCCTCCTTTCGCCTTTAGCTGGGCCCAACCCTGCATCGTATTCCGCTCCCCTCCCCCCCCCTTCTTTTCCCTCCTCCATGGCCGCATAGACTCTTTGCTTCCACTCGACACAGACATCCCCGCAACGGCGTCACCGGTGGCGTATCGTCAAGACACCAGCACACATGCACAGAGGGTCTCGCATCCGCTCACCCTAAGCACAGTGTGTGTGCGCCTCCACGAACGTGTTGTTTGCTTGTTTCTCTTCCGCTCCCACAACCCCCTCAATGGCGGGGGGCACACCTCAGCCTACGGTATCCCAGGGCCCAGTAGCCCCCACTCAACGTGAAGACGCCAGACAGCCCCCATAGCCCTGCCAATGCTGGAAGGTCGGTGCGACTCATCTCCACTGACGTCGGCGGTCAGGCCCTCGACGACGCGGCATCGGGGCGACCTGCAACCGGCAGCACGCTTGCCCCGCCCCCATAGGAGGGGCAGAGTGTCAGCGGGACTCGGGTGCATCTCGCCAGGCCCTGGCTGCCTACGGCTGCCTCGCACCGCACGCGGTGTGTCTGTGACAGGGCTGCGGGGTGGGGGTAGGGGTGGAGCTTCACCCCGCTGCTCTGTGGCAAAGAATGAATGCGCTGAAAGGGTTTAAAAAATGCTTCTACAACTGCGGCCTTTTACTGCGGTGGCCATCTTGCAACCAGCAATCCACATGCCCCTCCCCTTTTCCCCCGCTCCTCAACCTGGACCCCCACTTCTCTGCAGGATTACACATGCGTGCAGAGAAGAGGGGTGCGCGCACGGTATCTTCCCTTATTTCGTGGTGTACTGCCGTCATCATCAGCCTCCGCACTTCTCTCTCCCCACACGAGCGCATACTCATCGTTATTCCGTCTTTATCTGAGCCATTTGACTCGAAGAGTGAACGCGTCCGACTGCCCACCACATCGCGGAGAGAAAAGCTGCAGCCCAGTTCCTCATCCCAACCTCTTGCCGTTCATGCACACGTAAGATTGGCCTCTCCCCAAAAAAAAAACATAGCGCACCCTGCGAAACAGTTTTGTCAGCCCTACCGTGTCCGAGCACGCGGCAGATCAATACTCAGATGAGTCACACCACATCGCCTTCACCGGCATCGCCGGAACACTCGACGATGCGCACCATCACCGTTGCCCTCTGCGCGAGCTCCAAGAAGTACCAGCAGTCCTTTGACGCGCTACGAGAGGCAGGGAAGCTGCACAATGAGCGCGTTCTCCGGCTGCAACAGCACTTGGCGGCGGGCCAAGCGTGTGGGGGCGATGCTAGCGGGGACGCAGGTGGCGCAAGCACAGCGGCGCAGCAGAAGGGCTGCCTCAGTCCCAACAACGGCAACCGCAGCATGACTCCGCGCACGAGGAGTCGAAGGGTAAGCCGCGCGACCTCCGACGTAGCCACAGCGCACTCTGCTCAGAGCTTCTGCACGGCAGTGGACTCGGCGTCACATTCCATCTTGGACAATTGCCTCTTCCGCTTTCTCAACTTAAACTATGATGCCCAGTGGCACCGCATGGTCGTGTGTGACAGCGGAGATAGCACAGGAGTGGACCTACCCGCCGTCGTCGCGAATGAAGAGAGTAAGGCCAAGGCAGGGCGGATCCTGAGCGTAGATGAGCACGCGGTGACGGACGACGGGGTCAGAGGCAGGGCAGAACCATCCCAAGGCGCACTCACAGACACGGTGGATGTGGTGCTGCACAAGGTGGCGACGTTCGGCACTCCGTTTGCAGTCCACGCGCTTGAACGGTGGTGCAAATTTGCGCAGAAGCGGCGAAGCCGACAGTGCAGGGTGCCTCTCGTTGTGGTCGACCCCATCGAAAAGGTTCAGCTGCTCATGACGCGCAGTCTGCAGTGCAAGCTGCTGGACAGCATGGGCGACGACAAGCAACCCGTCGCGCTGACACCGCGCACGTTCATGTGGGAGCGACCGTCCAGTGTACCTTTTCGCCGCACCGGGGGCACGAGCGGATCAAGCGTAGCCACCCCGCTTGGTATCCACTCTTTCACATTTATGGACGAGGAGGAGGCGCGCGCGAACGGGACGGCGGCGGAACGCTGGTGGATTGCAAAACCTAACAAGAGTACTGGCCCCGCCTTCACACATCATCTGGTGATGTGGCTCACCCGCGATGCGGATGTGACGGTGCCGACAGCCGTGAAGGCCGCCCTCCCGACCGAGGCTCGTCGCTTCATTATACAGGAGCTCTATGTGTACGCGCTCCCAGTGGTGCTGAAGGTGTACTGTGTCGGTTCACATATGAGCGTGAAGGTGAATCCCACCGTGAACCTGCTGGCCCACCTGTGGGAGCACACGCGCGGGTCGACAGCGGTAGACGTGCCAGTGACGATCGACTCCCAAGACAAGGTGTTCTTCTCGGACGTCGCCAGCGGCTCCACTGCCAGCTCACGGCATACGTCGTCCACCGCATCGCTTACAGAGCTGCCCCAGGGTATGTCAAGGAGCAGCACAAGCGCGGAACAGCTGTCGACTCCATGGGAGTCGATGATTGCGCCAGCGGACAGGTGGGACGCCTTCTTTGCCCCAGGCACTCCTGCCCACACCGCCATCAGCAAACTGGCGCAGAACCTCTCTGGTTACGCCGGCATTGGTCTCTCCCTGTATGGTTTCGATCTCGTGCTCGTACCACAGCATCTCGCACACACGTACCAACGCAAGGGCGCGCGCGGCATTGGACGCACCGAAGGTGCCACCGTGCGGTACGATGGGGTGGCGTCCTCGTCGTCGAAGGTGGCCCACCGCAGCGCTGACACACCGGAACTGACGCCGCGGCCCTCTGCTAACCACAGCATGCACACCTCACCTGGAGCGGGCGCCTCAGCGCCGCCAACTCTGGTGCCGCAACCGTTTCACGCCAGCGACATGTTTGACCGCATCTCTGGCGCGCCGACGTCGCTCTTGCTGGACAGCATCCCTGTAGTCATCGATGTGAACTACTTCCCTGGTTACAAGGGAATCGCCGAAGCGAACCAGCACATGCTGGAGCTGATTGCTCTCAAGACTCTGCACGTGCAGAATGACTCATCTAACAGGATGTGGCCCGCCGACGCCGCGGCTGGGAAGTATGCTAAGAAGCGGCACTGCTCGATAATGTAGCGCAGGCACCGCCGCATTGCGAGCGGACAGAGAAATATAATAACTGACAGCGGGGCGTCTCCGGGTTGACCCGCGGTACAGGCGCTGCCACAGTGGTCGTGGCGTCTTTGGCGATGGTGGCGTGCCGTGTTCTACACGGGTGTATGTAAGCGGGTGCACTACGTTGGTCTCTCGGCGGTTTGCCTTTGTGGGTGTGTGTGTGTGTGTGTGTGTTCGCGTTCACAACGACGCATCTTGCCGCTGGCTCTGGGGCCTCCCGCCACCATCCTTGGCGCACACACACACACACACGGGCTCGGCACCCTCCCCTCCCCCTCCTCTTTGCATGCAGCCGTGCGCTCGGCTACGAAGACGACACCCATTCACACGAAAAACTGAATGGACGAGCGACATTGGCGACTCGCCCGCCTCTCCCCTAACCAAATGTAAGAACGAGGGGGAGAGGTGAGGGGCACTGAGGAAGGGGGCCTCGCCTGGTCGCACCGCACGTGCTTCGTTCTCTGCTCTGGGGAACACACACCTGCAGAGGCCGTACCTCTCAAGTAAGCAGCAGTGACAGCACTCGGATTACACAAGCTCACCCAGATTCCTCTCCGTGCTGTTTTACCTCTTTTCCCTCATTCCTGTCCCTTACCGCTTTGCACAAAGCCACACGACGGCAGACTCGAGCCCCACACGACGAGAACGAGACTGCCCAAACCACCAACAAGTATATGCTTCGCCACCCGGTGAACGAGTCTCCCTCTCTCTGTCTCTGAGTCTGAGTCGAGTGCTCCCTTCACGCGCGTACGTCTCTCTCATAGAACAACGTCGTCGCCAATTCCCCCGTCCCCACCTCACCTCATAGACGCCCTGTGCGTTGTGGCGTGAAGCGTGCTTGCGGCGAGGGACACGATACATTGACCGCCACGCAGAACAGACGCCATACTCATAGAAGCCTGCGCCGGCAACTGATTCTTCTTGCTGTAACCCTTTGTCGCTTTCAAGCTGCCGCTACGTGAGCTCGCGCAAGCAAAGGCCAAGATGGCGGAGAGCACCGTTCTGACGCCACCGAGTGCGCGCCACACCGTGTCGCCCCGAGACCGTAGTCCGCTCGCAACCGGCATTTCCACGCTCTCGTCCCCGACGGAGCACGCCATAGAAGTGGACGGCCCTACCACACCGCCGTCGCCACTGCACGCACCGCCGCAGGAAACACAAGCGAACGTCACGGAGAAGCTCAGTGGCGACGAGGCCGAGAGGTGGTGCGGTGACCGAGAGCCGCCCTCCCATGGGTATGTCGCGTCGTCGTCGCCTGGCACGAATGCGCATCTACCCATCTCGCCCCCACCACCTGTGCGAGACGAGGGACACGCGCACATCACCGCCGCTGACTATGCCGATCGGCAGCGACTCCTGTACCACATCACCTACCTGAGCACCCAACTGCAACGCGCGCAGCTGCAAGTAGAAGACCTCACACGAACCGTCTGTGTGCTGCGTGGTGCGGTAGGTGACCCCGCCGCAGCCACGGCTATCAAGGTCGCCATAAAGGAGGACGCCACGTCGGCCGCAGTGCTGGCCGCGAGGGAAGAGAAAGACGTGCACGCTGCCCTGCAGGCAACCCTGGCAATCTTTGACCCTGTGATTGCCCAGACCCAGATCTACCGTCTCGACGATGCGCTGGCACAGGTCGGGTTGCTACGCGAGGCGGAACTGGCCCAGCTGCGCAAAGCGAACGCGGCACTGCAGGACCACCGCACGCTCGCCAGCCGCCTCTCTGAAGAGGTGGCGCAGCTGCGCAGCAAAACGGCAGCGTTAGAGCAGCAGAAGCAGCGCGCAGAGACGCAGCTAGCCGCGGCTGTCCTCGAAGTCGAGCAGCTCCGCTACGAGGAACGACGACTCAACAATCGCGTGGTAGGCCTAGAGGAGCTTGCGCAAGACGGCACGTGGATGAGCGACGTGCGCGTCGTCAGGGCAGCCGCGGCGTCGACGCAGTCGAGCGTCTCTCCGTCGCTGCCGCTTGTTCAGCTCGAACGCGAGGAACAGTTGGCACGGCAGTCGCTGCTGCTTGACGTCTTCTGGGACCCCGTGCTCATCGCCTTCGACGCGGGCTTGACATGGCTCTTCGATAGCGCCGCACTGCAAGCTCGAGGCTCCGTTGCGCAAGAACAACCGGCGGCCCCAGACAGGGCCAAGGCTGTCGCGGACGAGCGCGACCTCGTCTCACTGGCGCAAGCCGGCATCCTCGTCGAGACGCCGGCGCTTCCGACAGATGCAGACCTACTTCTCTTGCAACGTCAGCAGGAGGAAGTAACGCAGCTGCGTGCGAGAGCGCAGCTGCTGCAGGAGCGCAATCGCGTAGGACAGCTTGAAAACGAGCGCCTCCAGTTCCTATATGAAGGCGAGGTGCGGCGCAACGAGCGCATGGCGAAAGACCACGCGGCACAGCTGCAGCAGGCCTACGACGAAGTGGTGCGCGACCGGCAGTACATCATGAACAAGCTCAAGCAGGAAGTCGAGGATCAAATTCGACTCGCCTACGAAGACGGCAGGGCGCACGAGAAAAGCAGAGCCAGAAGCCGACGCTCGCAGAAGGCGCTTCGCGCCGGTAATGCCGTCCTGTGACGCGCGCCCCGCACAGACGCAAACAAAACACGAACACCCCGCGCTGCGCGCCTTCCCATGTTTTTTTCTGCGCGCGCCCCTTGGCGGCCGTGGTCTGTTTGGCCCCCCGGGCACGGTTCTGCCGCCGCCCCCTCCTCCCCCGCGCACAGGCCGGGCCCCCCCCCCCCGCCTGCCTCCGCGGGCCACCAGGCGATGCCCCCCCCCCCCCTCGAGAAACCCCCCACGCCATCCACCCCTCCCCGGACACCGATGGGGCAACGCCCTCCGGGGGCCGGGGACCC
>NC_009316.2:635430-693993 GCF_000002845.2 Leishmania braziliensis MHOM/BR/75/M2904 | reverse complement strand
AATAGGTATGGAAGGTTCTGAAGTGTGAGGTGGTAAGAGGAGGTAAGAATGTTTAGTTTGTGAGAGAAGAGGATGAGCAGAAAGTTGAGTATTTTTGTGGAAAGGAGAGTAGTGTTATATTAAATAAAGAGAGGCAAATAGACGCAAGTGAGATGTAGGAGGTGTAAAAGATATAGATGTGTTAAGATTTAATGTTGGGAAGGTTAACATGGTATTATTGAATGAGAATGTTTAAGAGAGTTGAAAGAATGTGAGTGTGCAATAGTTAGGATATGAATGTATAAAGGAGAGTGAGAGTAGAGCATGAAGATAGATAATGTGAAAGTTATAAATAGTAGCGATGCAACAGCACATGTAATTATGAGGAGATAAAAAGTGTAGGTATGAAATTAGAATGTGGGGGAGGGAAATGGATTATAGTGAAGTGGCCGAGCATACGTGGGGGACGCAGGGGATAGCCCCCCGCCTCGAGAAACCCCCCACGCCATCCCCCCCTCCCCGGACCCCGATGGCGCAACGCCTCCGCGCCCGCGACCCCTTCCGGCAACACGGAGAAAACATGGCGCTTCCCATCGCGGCTGGCATTCTTGCCGGGTGCGGGTTCTACTATATTTCCCGTGTCGCCCCACGAATCGCGCAGCGGGTCTCCGCTTCTGGAGCGCAAAGTGCACCTTCGCGTTTTCTAAACAGCGCCAAGCAATATCACAAGTTTGAGTGCGGATTCCAGTCCCCCATGACGGAGTACGAAGCCTACCTGCTTCTCGGATTCAAGGAGAGCGAGGCAGGCGCCATTTTTCACCGCCCGCCACCCGAGGAGGTGAAGAAGCGATACCGGAACATGATGAAGGTCTTTCACAGCGATGCTAGTGGAACATCCTACATCGCGACAAAGCTGAACGAGGCGAAAGACCTTCTCATCAAATGAAGCTGCGCCTTGGGATGGATTGTTGAGTACCTCCCAAGGTGGGTCAGTTTACAGGGCAAGCGCCATCAGCTCCATTGTGTATTTTTGCTGGTGCTCGCGGCGCCACTCTGGTCATTCTAGCTGGAAGCTTCCTCTTTGTACTCGTTGCTTTGCACTCGCTCTGATCGTTTACCACATTTGCTCTTATGAGGACCACCATAGTGTAACTCAAAAAGCGACGAAGAGGACGCTGGTTCAGCGCGGCCCGACCTATCTTCCATTCTCTACACAAACTCTCAAGTGCGCAGGGTAATCCGCATGGCTTGGCTGCTCCCCTAATCTTATTATTGGTCCTCTTTACCCCCTTGTTCTCTTCCATCACGTTTTTCCCATATGGTTTGCGTGCTTTGTTGCATTAAGGTCCATGTATCACTGTAATACAGTGGCTTTGTAGCCCAGCTCTCATATTTTTCTGTACATCCACATGGAATCCGATTATACTATTATTGCCGATGCAGCAAAAGAGCTTGACCAAATCCTGGATTCTGGCGCGGTCCTATACCTGCAGAGCATCAGAACACCTGGTGCACAACCAATCAAGGCGGCATTTGGTTTCTCTCTGCAGCCGCTGGAGGAGAACCGAGTAGCTTGTTTGGTTGAGACTTCCTGCGTAGCAGCGAGCACTACAATGTGTATTGACTTTCCCGTTCTAGTGGACAGATGCGTTGTCACTGCCATGAGGTCTTTTTTTGTAGACTCTTTTCAAAGAGCAAAAAGTGCGCTACCACAAGTCACCAAGGCTGCCAATCAAGCACCAGATAGTCTTGACGACACTCCGCATGTAACACGAGCAATGCTTAGCAACTTGCACCCCAGTGTTGTCGCTTTAGCATGGGCATGCATCCCTCAGCACGACATTTTTGTGTCGTTTCGTCGACGCTGGCTGCGTGAAAAATGCTTTGCCACAGAGGACAAGGTAAGTAACTCTCAAAAGCTGTATTGCGTGATGAAAGAGTTTGTTCTCTTAGATCTTTTCTTAAGTCTTTTCCCAAAGCTCAAGTCGCTGTGGGAGCACCGACAATGGCTCTGCTACAACATGTGCAGCTGCGGACTTCTCATCGACAACCCCAAATACGTGGATGGAACGACCTTGCCGATTCTCCAATTTGAGGCACAAGACGACCAGTCGTTTTTTATGGCCGCACACAATCATCCGATGAACTACAACGCTTGGCAATATCGCCGGCTTAGATTTCGAACCCTACACGTAAACATGTCAAAAGCCGGCGCAAGATGGGATTGTGCATCTGTTGCTATTCAAATGGATTGCGAGCAAGTCATTCAGTTTATCAGAGAGCATAACGGTGATAGCTCAGCTGCCTCCTATCTGCTATTTCTTCTCTACGAGCAAGACGCCCTCGACACAAAGGGTGATGCATGTCTCTGCGGGACAGAGACACTAATGAAAAGTCCTCACCAAGTTGGCGGTGAACCGCACCGGCGCTACTCTGAGGAGCAGCTAAACACCGACAAAAAGGACGAGAGCAGAAAGTGCACCAGCAAGTGCAGCCCAATAGCCGCACTCGCTCCAGCTATGTGGAAAAGTCTTATGGCAGTCACTCAAACGGAAATCCGACGGCACAGCGAGAAAGGACATGAGTGCATTTGGCACCTTCGCCTGGGGTTGATTCAATGGGCATGTATGCGATCGCCACAGAGCAGAGTGCTTTCACTATGGAGCGCCGAGGATGAGCTGAGGTGGACCTCCACGTACGCTAGACTACACCTCACAGAGGGCGAGGATGCGCTTTTATCTCCGGTGTCAGCTCTTCCTTACGCGTGGTCAGAATCATCTGGCTCATCTGCGTGGACTTCTTTCAACGCATCTCGCTACGGCTACCAGCTCGCTTCAATTCTCCGTAATACGTTACCTTGTGAATAGCTTTAAGCTGCCAAGAATACTTCCATTCCCGTTGTTGCCATTTGTCGCTCTCTGAAAACAACGCTTCTTTCGGATTACTGTTACTCCATCTGCTGAGCTCTGAACAAACAAACAGATAAAAAAAAAATTTCAGTATTGTTAGACCCTTGAAAAGTCTTGGCTGAGCTCGGACTTTCTACTATGCTACTTACTATGCATCAGTTGTTTCGAGACTGCTCCCTCTTGGTTGCACACGCGCACTAGCAAATCGATGCCCCGCTGCATCGCTACTTTCTTTCTCTCCTTCGCTCTCTTTTTCTTGGCGCTATTATTAGCTGTCAGAAATTAAAAAAAAGTTTTTTGCTGTTGCTTGCGCAACTTTGGTATTCTTGTCTTCTCGCCGTTGTTTAGCTGGATGGTACGCTCTACTACTACTTTTCAGTGCCTTTTGTATTAATTTGGCACCCCTAGCACTGCCGATTCCTTCTCGCTGGTGCGATCACCCATTTATTGCTGCTTTCCAGTGCATTCCCTATCGTAAGCATGTGTGACGAGGCATTTATTCTTCAAGCAGATGGGCGGGAGCACATTTCCGATGTGCGCTTTGTCAGCTCCTTACCACATGATCCGTCGGCTGTCCTCACAGCGTCGCGCGACAACACAGCCAAGCTATCCACTATTCCGACCTCAGGGGATACCGTGGTAGGTGGTCTAACCTTCATTGGTCATACTGCCTTTGTCAACTATGTTCTCTTTCATCCTGGCATGGAGCTTCTGGACCACGAAGCGTGCATTGTCACTGGATCAAATGATAAGCACGTAGCTCTGTGGAACGCTGAATCGTCAGCGGTAGAAGCCGTGTTGGATGGGCACAACAGTGGCACCTGTTGTGGAGCCATCATGTACTTTACTCCCGGAAGTGTCAACACAGAGGTGGAGGATGCGCTTGCTGGCGACATTATTTCTGGCGATTGGAGCGGTACAGTCCTTATTTTCGATCACAAAAGTGGACGACCGAAACAGCTCTACAACAAGCACAGCACAGCCATTCGTGGCGTGGCGCAGCTGACAAACACCTCAGCAGTCGTGACTGGCTCTGGTGATAAGATGGTTCATGCCTGGGATGCGTTGACCGGAAAGACCATACAGATTTTCTCTGGCCACCAGGATGTTGTGCAGTGCATTTGTGCGGTCGATAGTACCCGCTTTGCGTCGGCAGGAAACGATTGCACAGTTCGATTGTGGAGCATCGGCACCGAAGGCCCCCTCCAAGTAATGCACGGCCATGACTCACTAATCTACTCTATCAGCTGGTCTCCGGCTCTATCGGAGCTGTACACTGCCTCAGAGGACCACACAGTGCGGGTATGGCGTTCCAGTGGTGCTGCTAGTAAGTTATCCACTGTGCAAGTCATTCAGCATCCCTGCGTCGTATGGAGTGTGGCGCCGACATCAGACGGCAGGCTGCTCTCTGGTGGCTCAGATCACACTGTGCGCGTATGGACCCGTAATTACGAGCACATGGCGTCTATAGAGAAGCTGGAAGCCTTAGAGACGGCCGTCTCCTCCCAGACTATGGATGTCAAAATCGCCAAATCCAGCTGCTCTGCTGCCGCCAGTGGCGGCCTCAATCTGGAATCAATGCCCTTCACTCACGAGATTGTGCAGCGTCGCGGCACCCTAGAGGGGGAGCGCCTCTTTGCCCGCAACGAAAAGGGCGAGGTGGAGTTGTATGTGTGGAATGTCAGTCGCTGGGAGAAGATCGGCGTTGTAGTAGCAGGGACAGACGCTCAGCGCTACACAGGCACTTCGGAACAGCAGCGCGAGAAGCACTTTTACAAGGGACAATCTTACGACTATCTCTTCGATGTGAATGTTGAGGGTCGCATGCTGAAGCTGCCCTACAATATTGGCGACAGTGTTGTAGAAACGGCAAAGCGCTTTATCCAGGACCACGCTGGCGTCGTTGCGCAGGACTCGCAGGAAGAGATACAAAACTTTCTTATGGCCCATGTCTCACCAGAAGATCTCTTGCGTATTCCGGGCTTGGAGAGTACTAGACGAGCCTCCTCTAGTGGCACTACAGCAACGGCCTCTCTGTCACCACCGGCGTCACCAGCAGAAGCCGAGCGTCTCCTTCCTGCGTGGGAAGCGCCGCAGCTATTCGACACCTTCAACGCTGCAGCTGCACAAACGAAAGTGAACGCGCTCCTACCGGGACACACGCAGTTCCACTACACCGTTGAGGCGGTGTCGCCAAACCCCAGTGACCCATCCGTCACGTGCTCAGATCTTCTCAGCCTGTACGCCGCACTACCGGCTGGGTCTCGCTTTCCCGCAACGGACGCACTGCGCTACCTGCTCACCGTCACCGTTGATAGGCCCGATATTGTGGGGGAGACACTGGCCAAGCTGGCGACCATCTGGGGCTCTCAAGCACAACCCCCGCAGCTCCCAACTTCGGCGGCCGAGTGGATGGTTGCCCTGCGGCTGGCCGCGTCCGTGTTTGGGCGTTTGTGCGACGCGCGTGTGCAAGCGCCGACCATGACCGGAGACGCACAGGAAATGCTGGTGTGGTTGGCGGCGTCACTGCCGTCCATGACGAAGCTGATCACAAGTGACACGCCCGCTAGCATGCGCACCAACTGCCGAGCCGCTACGGCTGCACTCCTCCGCAACGTAACGGTGGTCCTGCGCTCCCCAGGGTCGAGCCTAGCGACAGCGGGGCCGGTGAGTCTTGCCGAGCGGCTGGCCGTCGCTGTTGTGCAGCAGAGCGCCGTTTTGTTTGTAGTGGAACGCAATGACTCGCCAGTAGTGCGCGACAGCCTGCGCTCGCTACGGTCACTCTTGCTGCCCACCTCACCGTCGCCGCCTGCGTGGCGCGCTGCCGTAGTGGCTCAGATGCTCAGCTCGTTGACGTCCTCGTTGAAGGGGATTGCCACCGGCGCTTGCGTCGAGGGCCAGCCGACGGCTGCGTGGCTGTTAGCTCAAGTTGGCTGCCCAGTCGTCTGAGAAAAAAAAGGAAAGGGGTCGCTCGATTTTTCGTATACGTGTGTGTTTGCGTCCGCACTTATCACGCTGAGTTTTCTTTGTTATTCGACTCCCTCCGTCGTTCTTATATGTGTCGTGGTGTGAGCAAGTGTGCTCACGCACCCACACCCAGCAAGACAAGCCCCTAACGAAGAGTAAGCAACGAGTGTGCAGTAGTGGAACCGACACATCAAGTCCCCGCGGCTAGTATGATACATGCGCTGAAGCTCCCGACGCCCCGCCCCCTCTCGGCGGACTGACGGACGCGGAGTACAGCGTGGGGTGACGCATCGAGAGAAAGTGAAAAGGACTGTATTTCGGGCGTAGTGGCGCACATGTCAATTCTCTCGCTCATCATGCGCCTCCTACGCTTAGGATAGAGTCGTGGATAGTGCCATTTCAGCGGCGAGAGATGTACATGCAAATGTGTGTATGTGTTGCCATCAGTGGCTAACCCTCTCCATCTCCTCCTCCTCCTCATTTGCTTCCCTGGGGTGGCCTCACTGTGCATATTTTTGGGACGGGGGGACTCAATCACTACGTCTGCCCTTCACACACACGCATGTACGCACGCCTCCGCCCTACTGCGTCCCCTCCCCCCCCCTCCTTGTTCTCTCCCACACGCACATTCGTGTACGTGCGGATTCGCAATATACGCATGTATTTTTTTTTTCCGGCTTTCTGTTTGTTTTGTTTCTCTACGTCCTCGTCATCGGCCCCCCCCCTTCCCTTCTCCCCGACCGTCTCACAAACATAAATGGCTGCCGCGTGTCAGTCCCCGTACTGTGCCCCCCCTCCCCCCATGGATGTGAATGCTATAGCTTTTCTTTGTGTAGCCTCCCTCCCCGCTTTTGCTCTCTCTCTCTCTCTCTTTCCTTGACCTTTTTTCACTTTCTCTTTGTCCTCGCTGTGTTTCGCACCTCTTTCGGTTCTGCTGCCGCTTTACTGTTCACATCCCCACCACATCACTTTCTCCCCCCCACCCCCCACCTGTCTATCCCTGTTCTTTGTGGATCTCTGGACTCCTTGTAGCAAGTCACCACTCGCGATCTCCCCTTCCACCGCCTACACCAGCACACACACACACACACGCACCCTCCCCCAGCCCCTTAACAACACCACCATCACTGCGCGTACGTCTTGCCTGTTGTGCTTTGTGTCGTGCACTCTCTGCCCCGTTTGTACTGCCCCCTCTCCCTGCGCTGTTGTTTTGGTTTCGTTTTTGTTCCCCACGCCTTTTCTCCCTCCTCACGCGTTGCATCGCAATCGAGCATCGCTCTTCCTGCGTGCCTGTGTGCCAGCAGCGGTGCCTTGTTACTGTCACGCTGCTTTCAGGCCTTGTAGCACGGCAGGAGAAGACGCACGCTCTCTCCCAGCCACCTTTTCCCTTCCTCCCCACCCCCTAAACCCCTCTCTCTCCCCAGACACCACACACGCATTGGCGCGTCCTTACTGGCTTCCATTATTCTGTCAAGGGTCCAGTAATACCCTTGGAGTTTGAAGCAATCGCTCAGCAACACGCTTGCGCACACGCAAAACCCCTCTTGGTACCACCACCACCGCCACCCTCCGTAGGACTGGAGCAGTGCCTCCTCCTCCTCCTCTGTCTTTCTTTGTGCGTGGGTGGTGTGTGCGCCGGCATCTTTTCGATCGAGCCCCCTTCCCTTTCCCACCCTCTCCCAGCAAGCAGTGAGCATCGCTCTTCTTCTCGGATGGGTGGGGAGAAGTGGGGTTGTGTCTTTGCTCTCCGTGGATCATCTTGTTTTTGCTTTCCCTTCTTCTTCGGCACTATACGATGAGCGCACTGGAGACTGTGGGGCAGAACGGGCGCAGCCACACCACAGACGCAAACAGCCATATCGGCAGCAGCCATGCCGAGGATGGGAGCACGTCTAGAGTCCACTACCCATCGCGACTCTCCCCTTCTGCGTCTCCACTCGGTGAGGATGAAGTAGAGAAGCCGCTCATCTGTCACTTTTTTCGAAAACAACCTCCCCTGCAGACTGGCTCAGCGGGATGCAACGAGAGCAACAGTGGTCTGCACACGTCGGTCAACGGTGGTTCGGCTGGCGTGGGCGGCTGCTACTGCGCCCGTGGGCAAGAAGAGGCTGCATCCAGCCCCACCGTGAAGACGAGCAGCGCGGGCGCGACAGCGTTGAGTTTGTCCACCACACCAGCGCTGCCGCCCTTTCCGTCCATAATGGGCGAGCCGGTCGACCTCTTTCCACTTACACCGTCCGTGACAATGCCGAAGCGGCACAGCAAGCGCTCGGGACGCTTGCTGAACGAGTCCGAGACAATGCAAGAGAAACACGGGCGGGAGTACCGATTTCTTGTTCCATGGCTGGCGTACGCAATCGACTGCACCATTGCGACGCATGAGGTTCTGCGGCAGAGGCACAGGCTACCAGCGCACGTGTCATTACCAACCTCGCCCTCAGAAAAGGAGCTGAACGGCGCAGCCAACGCAGAGTGCTCGCCTCCACGGTGCGCCAACGGCAAAGCGACTCTGCCGAGCCCGCAGGCGGAGCTCAACGCTTTCTCCACCCGTGAGGTTCCAGCCATCTCCGTTCACGACTACCTCAAGCGTATCGTCAAGTACACCTACGTCTCTCCGTCAGTGCTGGTGTGCGCGTGCCTCTACCTGGACCGACTGCTCTGCATGCATGAATGCATGCTCCTGCACCCGTACAACGTGTTCAAGCTCTTCCTCACGTCAACCAGAATGGCGAGTAAAATCATGGATACGCGAACGCTGAACAACCGCGACTTCTCCGTCGTCGGTGGGGTCACGAACGACGACCTCAATGCGCTGGAATTCCTCATGGTGGAACTGCTGCAGAACCGACTCTACTTCTCACGCAACACCTTCGATGAGTACTGCCGCTCGCTCCGCCTACAGGCGGCCCACTTGGGTGATGAAGCAAGCGACTGGGGCACCGAGACAAGCATGGAGATGCCACCCGAGACCCGCTCCGGTGTGCAGCACCAGCCGACGCGGCCATTCCTCGCACGCTGCAACGGCAGCAACACACGTAGCCGCCGATCCAGCAGTGTTTCGCAGAACGAGTACAGTATGTCGGCCGCCTCGCAAAGCGGCGTGTCACCGCTGCGGTCAGCGTCGCGTCCAGCCTTTCCGCCGAGCGCGTCGACAGCGCGCTCCATATCAGTAGACACGGAGTCGCTTGGCCCGGCCCGCGCACCTGCGTCACGCGGAGGGTCAGCGTCCGCCTCCGCCCGGCGTCACCCTCTCGGTACGTCACATTCACCAGCACTGCCACATGTGCCGCATGCAGCTGCAAACGGTGGCTCGTCGCCTGCGCTTGGTGCCATGGGAGACCTATCCGGACGCGGTGTCAGTGGCGAGGAAGTGCTTCGCGTAGCAGTGCACACCAACAACATCTACCAAAACGGCAACGGGGCGTGGACAGGCCAGACCCCGCCGAACTCGGCGATAGTGCCAGTGACGGTGGAGGAAAAGGTCGATGATCGAGCGCGTAGCATTTCACTCTCCGCCCCTCGCTGTGGTGCCGCGTCCTCCCTGGATGCCACCGGCCGTCCGAGCCGCCTTCTGGCGGCGAGCACCGGCACAGCAGCAGGTCTTTGCACAACGGCACTCAACGCTATCCGCGGTGGCTGCGACACCTCTTCCACCGCTTCTACTGCCCCGACTTACAACGGGACGACCACCAGCAGCAGTCGGGGAATAACTACCAGTACTGAAGACTTTGGATCTGGGTCAATGATGACGAGCTACGGCGATCGCACACCGACTCGACGAGCCTTTGCCTACACGGTACGCGAGGGGGTAGCGCTGCCGCCAGTGGTGCGCAGCGGACGCAGCGAGCGATCTTCGAACATAATGGGTAGCGCTGTGCAAGGTCAGCGTTTACCGCTACCTCCAGATCAGCCTCGTATGTAGGTAATGCGCCTATCCCCTCCCTGATGCACCCACCCACACACACACACACACACACCGCTGTGTGCATATTTCTCTCTTTCTGCGTGGCACGGCCTCTATTTCGGAGCGTGTGTGTATCCTCTGCTACTGCTGCTGCTGCTGTTGTTGGAGCGGCGTTCGTTTGTGTGTTTTCGAACTTTTATTTTTCACTTAGGTCCCCTCTCGTTTTTCTCGCTATTGTGTGTGTGTGTGTGCCGGTGTGAAGCTGTTTGTGCGTCTGTATTGTCTCTTCTGCTCGGCTACGGTTGCCAGTGGTAGTGGTGGAGATGGTGCAAGTAAATTAGTGACCTCTCTTTCCTTGCTGCTGCTGTTGTTGTTTGTTGTGAATGGCAGTAGTGAGGATCTTATTCATCTCTTTATACTTTTCCTTGCCTCTTCCGACCTTCCTCCGCCCTCCCCCACTTTGTCGCCCTTCTCTTCCTCTCAGTCCCATATAAGAGTCTGGAGGTTCAGTGAGGGAGGTAAGGAAGAGAAGTGCGTTTGTGGGTGCTGTTTTGGGGTGATTGTAGAGCCTCAACCACACACACACACACACACACACACACACACACACAAATGCCCTTCTTGATATACGCATCCATCCCTCGCTCTCATTTTGTGTATTTTCTTGCTCACCCCCACTCCTCTTTGTCTCTCTCGCCCTCAAACCCCATCATCCCCCTCGCTTGTCACTCGCATCTCTTCCTTCTTTCATATTACCTCTCTTCTTCTTTGGTTTCGGTTCTCACTATTTCGGTCCTGTCGCTTCGAGCTGCTGTCTATCAACACACAACCACCTCCTTTGCTGTGGTGGGGGCGGGGGAAATGAGGTGGAGGGGTGACTCCATCCCGCACTGGGTGTACGTATGTTCGTTTTGTTTTTCTGCCCTTCTGAGTGATGTGCAGCGCTCCTCCACCTCCTCCCCCCACCCTCCCTCTTCGCTTTCCCTCGTATTTTCCGACTTGCCATTTCGTAAGTGCGTCTGCTCGCTCGTTGTGGAGAGAGAGAGAGAGACGGTGGCCAGAGAGGGGAGGAGAATTGAGGCGCTTGAAAACAAGGCTTCACGCTCTAGCGCCTGTAGAAAGGAGAGGACAACCCAAGGCAGCCAGCGCATTCCGTGTCTTCTTCCTTTTATTTTTCGCATTAGCTGGTGTGTACTGACGGCGGGGAGCATCTCAGTGCGCGGCATGAGGGCCCAGCGCCAACTCAGTGCGAGGAAGCCAGACAGCCCCCATAGCCCTGCCAATGCTGGAAGGTCGGTGCGACTCATCTCCACTGGCGTCGACGGTCAGGCCCTCGACGACGCGGCATCGGGGCAACCTGCAACCGGCAGCACGCTTGCCCCACTCCCATAGGAGGGGCAGAGTGTCAGCGGGACTCGGGTGCATCTCGCCAGGCCCTGGCTGCCTACTGCTGTGGGGTGCCCCCCCCCCCTGAGCCACCCCGAGGGACGTGGCAGGTGGCGACCGGCGCACTGGGAGCGGCTGCGGAGGGGGTAATGGGTAGCGTTTGAGGCAGGTGCCGTGTCCCGATGGCCGAGTGGGCGCCTTGCTGCAGTGCGTGTGCCTACGGCTGCCTCGCACCGCACGCGGTGGGTCTGTGACAGGGCTGCGGGGTCGAGTGAAGTGGCGTTTCACGGCAGAATGGACGCGATGGGTAATGATAGATTTAGCTGAGGTGTGTAGCCGTGTGTGTGTGTGTGTGTGTGTGTGTGTGTGTGTGTGTGTGTGTGTGTGCGTGTGTGCTACCTGACAATGAAGGGGGGAGGGGGTCACTCCATCCTCCTCTTCTCCCCGCTTCCGTAGTTAAACTTTTGCTTGCTTGTTGATTCTCTGGCACTTACCCATCACATGAGCTCCCCACTTGGAACACACAGATACACACTCCTGCTTCCACCTGCCTCTCTTTCGATGACTTCTTATCTTCCGTTGCCCCAATCCCATCTTCCTCCTCTTTCCTGCCCGCCACTCAAGTCTCGCCCTTCCCTCCTTCCGCTACCTCCCCTCTTTGCCTGAAGGATATGCAGGACATGACGCCGTCTTCTTCCTCTTTTCTTCCCTCTCCCATACGCACCCATACACACACTCAGGCAGACAGACACTCACACAGTCGTGCCTGTGCTACTCGTGCATTTTCTTTTCGGATGGGCCCTCCCTTTGGGGTGCCGATCTTCTTTTCCCGCCTCTCTTTCCACTGTGTGTGCGTGTGTCTTCGTGTTTGTGTGTTCCCCCTCCCCCCCCTCTATCCTACCCCCTCCCTCTCCTCCGCTTTCTCCTGTACGCTCTTTCTCTCTCGCGTGAAGCTGTACCGAGTGCGCGTGCGTGTGTGTGTGTGTGTGTGTGTGTGTGTGTGTGTGTGCGAGTGGCTCCGCTCTTGACCTCTTTTCTCGTACCTTCGCTGATGAACGAAAGTGTTCTCCCCTTCACCGTGCCTGCCCCCCCCCCCCTCCCCGTACACCTCCCAAATGAAAGTAAAACAAAGAAAAATAAACGAGGAAAAGGGGAGACGGGGAAGAGCAGAGGGACGGCGATAAAAAAAGGTGACAACAGACACACGCAGCCAGACGAACCTAAAGCAAAGCGTTGCCGTCGTGATGACACACACACACGCACACATGCACACACTCAGAGACCCACCACCAAGCACGTGCCCACTCTTCTTCCCGCCTGCCACGCCTCCTTTCCGTCTTCTTCCCTGTTCATTGTGTTTTCGTGTACTCACCCCCTTTTTTTTCCACCGGTGCTGCCGTGTGGTCGTGTTTTAGTTTCTCTCCTCCTTGTGATATCGCGTTACACCAATCTGTGCTAGGCGCGTGGGTGCTTGTGTTGGGCTTTCTTCTCCACTCGTATACGCATCTATCGAGATCTCTGCAGCGACCGATCGAGCAATCCTGCTCCGGTGAACCCACGTCTGCAACGCATGGGGCTCTGTGAAAGCCCCGCCTCCACCCCTTCCTCTCCTCTCCTCTCCTCCTCTTGCTCTCGTTCACCGTCTTTTTCGATAGTGAATTGATCGAAGGCTATTACAGGGGGGGAGGGGGGGAACGTGATGAGAGGCGGAGAGGACAACAGCCCGTGATGGGGTTGAGGGGCTGTGGAGGGAGCGGGGGCGTAGAGACACAAACAAAGCAGAAAGTCGAGACGATATCACAGTGATGCTGGACTCAGCGTCGTCGTATTCGCCGTCTGCTGCTGGTGCTGCTACTCGTTCCAATCTTGGACTTTCTCGGTGCTCGCTACGTCAGCGTTGTCCTTCTTTTCGCATGCATGTAGGGGATGAGAAGGTGTTGGGTTCTTCCCTCGTCTCTCCCTTTTCTCTCCTGGTTTGCCCCTCGTTCTCCATCATGGGCCTTGACGGTAGCAGACAACACTTGGTTGGTGATGGAGGGAGAGAGGGAAAATGTGGTGTAGGGAATATGAGGAAGACGGAAGGAAACCGCACTGCGTTTGCTCACGTGAGGTGAGAACTTCTTCCATACGTCCTTCCTTGTCCTTGCTCCACACACCTCTCCTTCCTCCTCTCCCCCCCCCCCCACTCCCGCCCCGCGGCCCATTGAGCTCACCGCTGCTGCTCTCCTTTTCCTGCTTCCATTGTGTCTTTTCCATTTCGCCTCCGTCTTTTTCGTCGCTTTTCACGCTTGTCCGGAAGGAAAGCGAACAACGTGCTGCCGTAACCGCATCCACACTAAACTACGCCTCCCCCCTTCTTGGGGTTCACTTTCGTGCACTACATGTGAGTGCAGTTGTGCGTGTGTATATGTTGAGTGTTGGGCTTCATCCTTGACTTGCTCTGTTTTTTTCCCCGCAAACCCGCCCCAGCGCCTCCTCCTCCTCTCCTCTCCCCTCTCCCTTTCTCTTTCCTTTTGCTCTTGATCTCGATTACTTCCCGCTTCCACCAATACGCGCCTCCCCTTTCCTCCTCCTCTCTTCACCTCACTCTCTCTCCTCCATTGGCCCGTGATTTCTTTCCTGCCTTGCGTGTAGGACTGTCTGTATCTCTGCAGGCGCGCATGTGGTATCCTCATGCATTTCCTTTAAGGCTTTCAATACCGTACTTTGCCTTTTTGCCAATCTGGTCGTTGGCTCTCCGCTACGTCACCCACACCCACCCAAACACACACGTATCTTGAATTTCGTCCTCTGCCCTCTCTTTTTCTCCCCCTCCTCTTCTTCTTTGGTTGCCTTGCCTGCGGGTCTCCTCCTCGTGCCCTCATCTCCACCCATTCCCCTCTTCTCTTATCCCACTCTAGACAGAAAACAAAGCAGCAGCAGCAGTACGCGCTTTGCGCTGAGGAGATTTGATATGGCGTCACTACACTCAACTCAATGCGAAACGAAGGGGGTCACGCAGGGAGAAGGAGTGGAGGTGGCCAGAGGGAGAGTGAGGGTGGAGGGGGGGGGGCTCATTAACAACGACAGGCATTTTCGTCGCCCCAAAGGCGAAAAAAAAACGCGATTAAACTCCTGGCGCAGACTTGGGATTCAAAATTGAGCAAAGTAACAGAAAAGGCGAAGATAAGCGGTGCGTGTTGGAATGATGGAGTTGGTGTGCGCTGGTGAGAGCAAACAGAAGAGAGGCAGGGGGGCGGAGGTGTGTAACAGTGCCACGGGGTGCGGCCACCCGACCCCATCAGGGATGCGCATGGATGGGTTAAGTGTCTTCAATACACACTTCGAAGGCTATGGCTCCCCCCTCTGCTCTCTCTCCTCTTGCTTTCCTCGTCCTCATCCTCGACCCCCCCCCCCTTGTGCTCATCCTCCTCGTCGCCACTGCTTCTTTTCGTCTTTCCTCTCTCCCATACCCTCCTGGTTTTCCTTTTCGCCTTCTTTCTACCGACGTTATCCACATTGCGGGTCACCTGGGACCTTTTCTCTCTCTTCCCCCCCCCTCATCTCCTCTGCTGCTCTTGCTCTCACTTTGTTCGTGTGTGTGTTCTCTTGTTCCGCGCCCTTAGCCGGTGCCACACACCCCTCCGTGGCCTCGAATGCAAGTGCTCTCTCCCTCTTACCTATCCCAATTGCCCCTCCCTCCGCTCTGCGTCTTATCTCTTCCTCCTACACGTCAAGGATGATTTCAGCGGTAGAGACAACAATGCCTGCCGCCCCCGAGGGGGGGGTTCGCTAGGTTAGCTGGGTGTCGTGTGCATGGAGGGGTGAAAGGTACTAGCGGGAGCACCGCTTTCTCTTGTTCTCTTCCCAGCCCCTACAGACTCCTCCTCTCTACACGTCTTGTAGGTATTGCTCACTTCTTCCCGCTGTTGGAGTGTCGCCTCTTCAATCTCGTGAGCTTTTTCATAACTCGTATGGAAGCATAGGAGTCTCTTTTATTCCTCTTTTAATTTCGTACTCTCTCGTAGCCCCCCCCCCCCCTCCCCCTCCGCCTTTCCTGTTCTGGGGAGCTCTCGGATGCCGGCGTGTCTTTCGTTTCTTTTCGTCTTTTCCCTTAAGCGCTAACCTGTCGAGGTGTCTTCTTTGCTCTGATGTGTCTCTTTCTTGCTTCTCCTATGTTGATCACCCACCCACCCACACACACACTGAGTGGGTGGGTGGATGTGGGTCTCGGCACGCTTGTACGAACCAGCCTGGCTAGTTCTCGCTGCCCCTCTTCAAAGTACCTTCTTCTCCCTCTTCATCTTTTTTTAAGTCTGTGAGCACACGTTATGTATCGGCATATGTGGGGGGCAGGGGGCAGATCGGTTGTCGCTCCAGCTGCTCTCTTCCTCTTTTTGTTGTTGAGCAACTCTTGAGGGAGTTCTGTGCTTTCTTTCGCTCTGTCCTGCTGTGAACATATGCCCATCTCTCCCCCTCCCCCTCCCCCGTGCCCCTCATCATTCTTCATTCACCCCTCCTTTCTCCCTCCTCCTCCGCTGCCTCTCTCTCTCTCATACTTACTTCGTCTCCGAGTTCTCTTGTTTGGTGTTACCTCTGCGCCTTTTTGTGGGCATGTGCTGCCGCTGCTCATGTCGCTGCGCTCTCTTTGCTTCCCTTTCCCGCTCCCTACTCGCCTGAGCGGGAGTGTGGGGGTGGGTATCGGAGAAGGAGAGCGAGCGAGAGTTGCATCTCCTTCTCACTCTCGCCCGTTATATTTGGGAGGTTGTTCGCTTGCGTCTATTCTGCAGAGGTACAATACACAGAGAGAGAGAGACACAGACAGCCTTCTCCCCTCCTCCCCCCCCCCCATTTCACGTCGCTCCCTCTCCCTTGCATATGGGCGTCTGTGTGCGTGTGCGGAAGACTTCACCTCCCTCCTTTCTCGAGTTGGCCTTCCCCGTACCCGTTAGCCTCCTCCACCTCTGTCGGTGTTCGCTCTCTTTCCTACTTCTCTGCCCACCAAGCGACTCTGCCAGACAGGCACATGCGGGTACTCCCTACGAGCTCCCCTTCCCCTCTCCCTTCGCGCTACGCGGAACCCCGTCCGTGCACTGTAACGGCTGGCGGGCAAGGACATGGACGGTATCGGCGGGTGGGAAAGAGAGAGGAGCGGATGGCCAAGCTACAGCGAGAGAGACCCCCCCCCTCCCCTGCCCCACCACAAGATGAGATTGGGGGAAAAAAGGCGAGAAAGAGACGAGAGGGAGAAGAAGGCATCGGTGTCATCCCTGAGGGTTGGAGTGAAAAAGGAGAGTGAAGTATACATCGTTTTACTCTATCAGCGGTGCGGTGGTGCGGTGGCTCATCGAACACACGAGCAAAAATGCAAGAAAATTGTAAAGAGAAAGCTGATAGGCACTTCACCTGTCACCGTGGGTGGAGGAAGAGGGTCGTGCGTCTGCCCAGTGTGTGTGTGTGTGGTTGGGTGGGGGGGTGTCCTTTACGTGTGCGGGTTGAGAAATACGGTGTGTTAAATCGAAAGTGGAGGGATGCGCCGCACGATGAGTGCGCTCTGTGCTGCCTTTGATCTTCTGCCCGGTGTAGGGGAGGGGGGAGGTAGCATCACTTGAAATAAATGACTTGCACACCTACACAAGTGCACACGCTCGTGCTCTCTCGCCCTCTCTGATGCGCCTGCCGTTGTCCTTCCTCAGTACACTACTCAGCAGTCTTTACTGTATCCTCTCTTCCGCTTCTTCACCTCCCCTTTCTCTTCATGCCTTCCACACACAAATGCACACACGTCACGCCTCGCATCACGCATCCACACATCGCCTGCAGCTACACGCGCGGAGTAGAGCACAGCAAGCACTGTCCTCAATGCGTTTTTATTGTTTGTTTGTTTGGTCGCCGGCGTTCTTCCGATAATAGCGTTTCGCTTCTCCCCTCCCCCCCCCCTCCCCCTTCCTGTGAGTTTATCTTCCCGCAGAGGCGTGCGTCCGTGTGAATGTGTGCTCTTTCTGCCTTTCCCTCCGCTTCTCCACGCCACCGGCACTCTCTTTCCCCTTCGCTGAATCCTTGATCTCTTGCCCGTCGCCACCAAGCGCGACTCGCTGGTGACTTTCCCCAGCCACCGGGATACACACACACACACGAATGTGAGGGTGCCTCTCCCACTCTCTCCATCCTCACTGTAACACGCCCATTGTAGACACACACACACCACACACACTGGCGTATTTCCAATTCTTGGATCTCGAGTGGCGCCGAAGTGTCATCGAACGAAAAAAAGGGAGGCCGCTGCACTGCAGTGCGCCACACCACCCCCACTGGTCTCGGAAAGAGTATCAACAAGAGAAGTTTGTGCGAGTGGACAAACAGTCGTGCGCCGCACTCAACCCTACGCACACGCGCGGACGTGCTCTCTCTCTCTCTCTCGCTCGCTGTGCCTGTTCTCGCGGGTGTCCGTCTCTGTGTGTGCGCAAGCCCTTCACAGCTGACCGGACGTCTCTCCTCTCTGTGCCACTGTTGCTTAGCGCTCTGCATTTCATACGCCTCGCTGTTTTGCTGGTGTGTCGCTGCTGTTGCTTCTGCTCGAGAAGAAACCGATCAGCGCAGCAAGTGATCGAGTGGAAACATCCAAGAAAAAGAGGCGGAGCGCAGTAAAGCGTCGTGGTTCACGCTTAACGTTCTCTCCTTCCCGAAGTTACACGTTTGTGTGTCTGTATGTGCGTGTGTGTGTTGTTGTTGTTGTAGCGGCCGTTGTAGTCGCATCTTTTTTGTTGGAAATCATCGGCACCGTAGGAAACGCACCCGTGGTGATTTGACGCTTTCTTTGATGCGTGGTGGCTCACCCACCCCCCTACCCTCCTCATTCCCCCTCCCCCTCCTCTACTTCATCCATCCGCACATTCTTTTTTCCTCTTCTTATCTTTTTTCTCCGGCTTGCATTGGTGCAGGCTTTCTGGCCCTTGTTTCCTCTCGGGTGTGTGCGTGTGAGACACCTTTTCCTCATTCGCACCCTCATTGGTGCGCGCATCGAGCCTTTGGTGTTCTCTTTTTTGTTCCTCTTTGCTTTGCTCGTCATTGTTGTCGTTGTTGTTGCTCCTTCTCTCGACATACATCCCTCTCCCTCTCTCACCCCCTCCCCTCCCCCTCCTCCTCGTTTTTAGTTTGTTAGCTTGTGGGGTCGTTGTTTGACATATACCTCTTGTCCACCTCTCTCTCTCTCTTGGTACAGCCTCTTGGATCGTTGTCGTCTCTCTCTCTCTCTGGCATCACTCATCGCCGTGAACCCACTTTGTTTGTCGGTGCCTCATCGGCTCGTAGTCGTGGTGGCGGTCCTTTTTTTTCCTCCTCGCATTTTCATCTGCGTGTGCGTCGGCCTCTCCCACGCTCGGCACAAAAAGAGTTTGGGAGGGAGAAGGGAGGGGGGCCACAAACAAACAAACAAGCGGACCCTCTTCCGCGCCTCGCTTCATCCCCCTCCTCCCCCCCCCCCCGCCACACCCTCGTTTTTCTTCTCTTTTGCTCGGCTCTTTTTCGCTCCTATTTCAGCGGGGCCGCCGGCGCGTACGCCCTCGGACGCAGACACCCACAGAGAGACGCGCGCCATTTCTTTCGTTGCTCCTTCCCTTCCCCTCTAAGCTGCTGCGGCTGTGTGTCTTTTCCTCTCTTCGCACTCCATCTTTCCCACGCCTCTTGTACACTGTATCCTCCTCCCCCGCTCGCCGGCCCATTCTTTCCTTGCTGAATCGACGGCAGTTTGTCGCCATGGCTTCCCTTGGCGCAGAGCATAAACTGGAGTGTAAGAGCATGGTGCTTACGCTTCACACCCTCTTCGACATTCCACGCGACCTCGTCTCTCTCGACCCACGACGCGAAAGCGTCGAGCTCGTGCTGAAGCCAACGGCGAAGTACTACTTGGAGAACAAGCGGTTCTGCAAGCTGGACCTGCCGGAGCAGCATGTCGCCTTTTCGCCCTCCTCTATCATCTTCAAACGAGACCGCTTTGTTCTGGACTTCGAGTCAGTGCCGCCGCAATGCGGCCTCTCCTTCACGCGATCGGCGTCACCGCACCGCGCGACGTCCTTCGCGAACAGCATGCCAAGCAACTTCGTGGACTCGCTTACCGCGCACGGCACGTTGACCGCGCCAGGGGTGGCGAGCAGCACTGGTAAGATGCCTCTTCACTTTGAGAGTGACGCACGTGCTGGCGGTGCTGTTCCTTCCAACCCCCGCTTCGCGTTCGGTGAGAACGTCGACGAGGACCACGATGTTAACCTCAAGAGTCCCAGTAGCCTCAAGCTAAAGACCTCGACCACCTTTTCTAGCGCTACGCCGCCGAACCAGATCGTCTTTCGCTACCCCACGCGCTCAGATCTGAAAGTCATCATCGAGGTGATGGTCGGCGCACGACAGCGCCGTCATGACTCCGCCGCCGTGCGCTGGATCACGCCATCGTGGGCGGACCGATCCATCTCGGGCACAGTCAGCACCTTCGCCGCAGCCGACGGGGAAGTGATGCGGCACAAGCTTGTCAACCGCTTTGTTGGGCTGACTGTGGGGCACCTTTCCTGCACGATGGAGCTGCCACACGCCGCCGACGATCTGCGTGAGGTACTGGAATTTTCCCCAACGGCAATTGCAGATGCGGCGGAGCGGCTATGCAACGACTATGAGCGTCTGCGTCGCTTTCACACAGCAGACGCCGCGGAGCAGCTGAATGCTCTCCAAAACGAGCGTTCCATGCGGCTTCGCGACTTTGTAGAGCAACTCTCAACAGGCGCGAGCGAGTCCTCCGTGTATCGCAGCCTGCTGCTGGAGGTGTGCCCCAGCTTCTTTGTGCGCCGCATTCGCCGAATTTGCGCCATGTATCCACCCATCCCGCAAAGCAGCTCCTGGGTGCGCACAGATCCCGAGACGCTGGCCGCCGAGTACTGTGGACGCGAGATGTCGCTCATTCGCAGCCTCTGCGCCGAGCTTGGCCCCGACTTGAGCGCCATCTCGCCGCGCAACCGCTTCCTCTCCTACACAAACGTGCAACCCCTTGGCGACGAGCTGTGGAAGTGGATAAAGGACAACTACGCCAACCAGGAGAACGATATCCTCGACTACGAGCCTGACGTGTTCATGGAGTCGCTCGCGCTGCATTATGGCACGTCGGAACCTGCGCCCATTCAGTACGGTTTTTCGCCCATCTCGTATGAGCTGGACAGGCGCGCGTACTTCTGCGACTCCCTGCGATTCCCGGTGAACCGCGAGCACCACCGCTATCGAGACGAAGCGATGGCGGCGAGGCAGAATCGCGTGCCGCTGCAGCTGACGCCCTGCGAGCGTCCGTTGCACCCCATCCGGCCAACGTCGCGTAATATTGGTGAAATCGACATTCTCCTAGAGAAGTACAAGCCAGAGTTTGTGCAGCTCGTGCCCTCCATCGCAGACGCCATGGAATGCGTAACGCAGCAGAACGAACGCCTGCTGCGAGAATTATTGCGTGAATCCCAACCGACCGGCGGCTCAGTCGCTGGGAACGTCTGTACGCGTGAGCGAATGCGCTCACTTCCCTATGAGGTATGCCCGCATGGGTTTCATCTCTTCCAGTCTGAGCGACCCAGTGGGTCGTACGTGGCGCTACTGACGCGCTTTGCCGAGTACACGTACATCTCCGTCAGTACCCTTTTATCAGCCGTCATCTACCTAGACCGACTGTGTCTCCGGCATCCACGGCTGTTGCTCACGACTCGAAACATCGAAAAGCTGCTTGTCGCCGCCGTGCGCATTGCCAGCAAGGTTGTCGACCTCCGCAGCGTCAACAACAAGAATTTTGCGTCTGTCTTTAGCGTACCGGTGCAAGACATGAACGAACTGGAGTCGGAGTTTCTCAAGCTCATGAGCTTTGACGTATTTCTTTCACCGAAGGAATTCAACAACTACGCTCACCTGGTGCAGCTCCCGGCAGCCTACATGCAGATGCCGCCGAGCGTGCGCCTGTCGAACACAGCGAACGCGAATGGCATTGGAGGGAGCATCGCACCACCGTCGTCGGCGGTGCACGAGCAGGCAGACCCGGTAGCGGATGTGGGCCACAGCGGAAACGGCACGGCATCGAGAGTGGGGAGCAAGACCACTAATACGAACAACAGGGTATCGCTGAACACGCCCGCCGTCACCACACCTGCTTTGCCTCGGGCACCGTCCCCGCAGCCACAACACCAAAGGTACGCCACTCGCGGCAGTAGCAGCGCAATGGCACCTGACAGTGCCTACGGCAACGACGCTTATGCAGCCGCCCAGCGAGCGCTGCCACCCGACAAACCATCATCCAAAGCGGACGACTCGGCTGTGACTGGAGTTGAGGCTGGAGGGAACTATACCAATGGTAGCGGCGGCGCTGCTGGACACCGCTATGGTCGCAGCGGACTGGGTGGTGGAAGTGGTGGTCGAGGAACCATGTCCGCTAACCGCTACGGGAGTGGAAGTAGTGCCGGTGGTGCTAGCGGCGGGGGCAGTGGGGGTACGAACGGAAACAAGGCACCGTCGCCGGAGTTCGAAAGCGGGATGCGGGTGCTGAGCATTCCCTAAAAACTACCCTCGAAAAGAACCCCTGTCATCCCCTTTCCCCTTGTGTCCCCTGGCCGCTCCCTGCCTCCACCCCGGCTCGTGCTGTTGGAATTGACGCTTGCAAACAGAGAATCGGCTATGGTGTCGATGCAGTGTTGTTGGCGAAGCACCAAGGCGTGGATGTGAGGAGCAGTTGCACTGACGGGACCAGGAAAATGTGGGGCTAAAAGGGGAAAGGGGGTGTATGAGGAGACAAGGCAGACACACACACTCGAAGCCCCCCTTGAGCTGCGAAAAACATATGGGGTAGAGAGGCGGAGACCTTTGGCGGGGCAGAACGGGCAATGACGCTGTAGGTGTGATTCTCGAGTGAAGGGCTAGAGGGTGGACGTGCGGGCAGGAATGAAAGAATCTGTGAGCTGTCACCAGAGGGAGAGAGAGTGTGCCAGATGGGTCCAAGACGTGGTGTGAGTCAAGGCATAGAGTCAACGGCTGCCTTCTTTTTGGGGGAGGGGGCCACTTCGTTTTTTTGGTGTGCACGGTTTGTCCATGCGTCTGTAACGTTAAGCGCTTTCATGTATGTGTGTGTGTGTCTTTCTCTGTGTGTGTGGCTGTTGTGAATCGCTTGTGTTCTCTCTACCTCGGTATATCTACGCATCGCCCCCTTTTTCCTCCCCCTCTCTCTTGTGACTTGGCTCTATCACAACACCACTTCGCAACGTGCTTACTATGCCTGCTGGGTGGCTGTGTTTCTCACTGCTCTGCGTGTTGGTTTTATGTGCTTTCATTTGTCAACTCCTTCCTCGTTTCCTCTTCTTACCCTGTCCATGTGTGTGTGTGTATATATATATGTGCCTGCGCGTGCCGGAGTACCTCTGATCTGCGCATCTGTAGAGAAAAGGGGGGTTCGGTGCCCTTCAACTTGCTGGTTTCTTTTGCCCATCATCCTCTCCCCTTGCTGCTTTGTTGTGCGCTTGCCCTCATTACCGCCCTTCCCCGTGCCCCCACCCCGCGTCTGCGCTCACATTCTCTCTCGCTCCCGTGACTTGTGTTATGTGGCATTGGCTGTCGCTGACTCGGATCACAAGGACGTGTGTGAAAAGGGGAAGGGAGGGGAGGGGAGGGGTAATTGGTGATGTGCCGTGCCTCTTGTGTAGGTGCTCAGCCATCTCCCAAGCAGCTCGTTTTATCGTGCATTTCGAGCTCATTCTTTTTTGGCCTTTTGCTGTGGTTCGTTTGCTTTTGCTTGTCGCTTTACCGAGACCTTCAGCTGGCCCCCCCCCTTTGATGGTCAGCGCCTACCCATGGGCGCACATACAGCACTATGCATTTGTGTCTTGTTGGGCTGTGCTATGATGCCTCCCTCTCTCCACATTTTTCTATTTCCCATTGGTTTCGTCGTTGTTTCTGCCACTCTCCTCTTCTTGGTTGTACTGCAGGAGTAGCTGCTATCAAAGGTCCCTCTCTCCCCATTCCCTCAACACTCCCTCCCTGTGTGTGCCCTCTCTTTCTCCCCCCGCATCGCTGGCTGGTAGTCGTTCAGCTGTTGACGCTCTTGCCATTATCTGCTGCTTCTCCACCCCCCCCCCTCCTCCTCCTCTTCTCTCTCCCTCCACACACACACACCACACGCACACCTCCCCTCTCTTCCTTCCCCTCTTCTGCGCGTGTGTGCGTGCGTAGATGTGTTTGTTTGTTTGTTTGCTTGTCTTTTGGTGCGGCCCTTCTCTCTTGTCCGCCGCCTCCTGTCGTTGGGCTTCCTTCAGACGCCCCTCTACCGCCCGCTCAGCTGTTCGCGTGTCGGTGAGTCAAAAGGGGAGGCAGAGGGGAGGGGAAACTCGTGAAGTGGCAGGGCGTATGGGTGCGAAGACGGGGGGAGAGCGGAGGTGAATTTCTCCTTTGAGGGGCTTCCCTCCTCTTCTCTTGCCGTCATTCCTGCCTTGGCCCCTTTCCGCCTCCACCTCCCATTACGTGGAAAGTACACAGCTCATGCCAGTTGTTTGTCTCTCGTATGTGTGTGCACTCGTCCGTTGGCCAGTGTGTAGGTCCACCTTTCCCCTCCTCCTCTTTCCTCAGCCTTTCTGCCGCCCACCCGGCCTCGCCTTCCCTCTGTCTCCCTCGTGGGTTTTTTCTCGACTCCTCTCGCAGCGCTCGCACACACACACACACCATACTTTGTATGCTCGTGGAGGTGTTGTCGCACGTAAGACTAGCCGTGATCAAGACGGGCGGTACTCTCATTTTCATCTCTTTCCTTTCCCTTCCGCGCTGTTGTGTGTGTGTGTGTGTGTGGGTGTGTGTGCCACCGTCTTTGACCATCTTGCGCCTTTGCTTTTCGCTTCTACGCTTCACCCGTCTTTCATCGGCCGCACTTTTTCATTTTGCTCTCTTCCCCCCACCCCTCTCTCTCCAGTCGCCACTTGTCTCCCCCCTCTCTGCATATTCACCTTCCCATCTTTCCCCATTTTCCCAATGACGGGAGAGTGCCTCAGCCTACGGTATCCCAGTGCCTAGTAGCCCCCACTCAATGTGAGGAGGCCAGGCAGTCCCCATGTCCCTGCCAATACTGGGAGGTCGGTGCGACTCATCTCTACTGGCGTCCGCGGTGAGGAGGTGGGTGGCGGTGGCAAGGTAGCACAAACATTTTTCTCGTGTGTGTGTGTGTGTGTGGAAGGAGGAGCAACTTGTCTATGTTGCTCTGCGGTGATTGTTCCTCGATGTTTCTCTTCCTGTCTTTCTCCCCATTTTGGCGTGGGTATGCGTGTGTGTGGGTGGCTGGGCCTCCATCGATCCCCTCTCTTTGCCCTAATGTGCATCTCCCTTGTGTTACATGTCGTGCTTTTTCTCGTCTGGGTCCCTTAAAGAATTTGTTTGAGGCGAAGACAGCCACAACACACACACATGCACACCCACAGAAGGTACCGCCGGAAGCAAAAGGCCACACTACCGAGTGGGCTTTCCTGTAGTACAGAAAAGATGAGTATGGAGAAGAAGGGAGCTCTGCTCTGCGTGGACCTTCACTCCTCACCCCGCTGCCTCTACTGCTGCTTACTGGGGCACTGCGAAGTCGCTGCATACGCATGCCCCGACCCCCTCTCTCCCCTAGGCAAATTCCAGTCCGCGTATGACCCACGGATTGAACGAAAGAAAGAAGGAGGCGGGGAATGTGAATGCCACAGCGTTGCCACCCATTGATGCCCCCCCCCGGCACACGTCGCACACACCTCGTCACTTTTCTACGCCGGAGCTCTCGTCGTCCTCCTCTTCGCTCAACCGGTTTCTTTGCTCGCTGCGCTCCACACCATCCCCATACGCATCCCACACACCCATTAAAACGCCCGCAGCTCTTTGGATCCTTCTCATTCCGTTGGCAGAACCTCTACCTACGCATTGGGCCGTCTACTCCCATCCGTATCTCGGCTATCTCCCCTCTCTCCAGACACACCTGCTCGCATTTCCTTTTCTTCAGATTCGTCCCCCCCCCACACACACACACACGCGCTCACCCGCTGCCTCCGCTTTCGCAGAGTCTCTCTTACCGCAGACCCACGCGCACACTAAGAGTGTGCGTGCGCGCAAGAGAAGATCTGCGTGTGGCCGTGCTGACCTGAGCGAAGGAAAAGTGGTGGACACCGCCATTTGGCTAGCAACGTATCCTTCTTCTCCCTCTGCTCACTTCTTGCTCACACTGTTCTGTGGCAACGCTGGCAGAAAGGGGGGCAGCAGAAGAAAGCTGCTCTCCCACTCCCTCTCCGCCTCGCTTGCCTAACTCCACTTACCATCCACCGTGAAGCCGACGCAAGCGCTGTTTCGCACTCGTTTTTTGTTGTTTTTCGTTTCGCTCCTGCCGCGTCTAGTGTGTGCTGGACAGCGCCTATATTAGCCCCTTCGCGTCTCAGGCGCGTGGGTGTACTGCACTCCTTCCTTGTGGCTCTGCTGCGTCGCCCTTTTTCGTTCGATTGTCTCTTTGTGAGCCCACACGGCTGTTTGGTGCCCGCGCGTGTGGGCGTGCGTGTGTTTGCTCCTCGCACCGCTGCACATTACAGAGTCACTCCTCTCCATCTCACCCACACACATCATTATCATCACCATCATCACTGCTTCTTCCAGCTCAATTTACCCTCACCCGTTACTCTCAATTTCTGTTTTTCTTTCCCCTGATACTTTTCTCTTTCTCCTCTACATCTCTCTTCTACAAGTCTACTGCAGTACGTCCAATTCTCGCCTCGCCTCGCCTCTCCTCTCCTCTCTTTGACCTATTGCGACTTAGAGTGCCACAACTGCACTGCTCTTGAACACCACCACCATCATCACTCAGAGTGCGCACAGACGGAGGCACGGAGAACTGAATGTATTTGCTCTTGTTTAGTTTCGCCGCACTGCTTCTTCCATTCGCTTAGAGGTCACGGCGAGCTCTCTCATATTGCTCTGCTCCGTTCTCTCTTCCCCTCCCTCCATCATTTGCGGTTCCCATCAGATGTTCTACTCAGGCTGGAACCTGCTCGCGCCAGCGTTCATGAACGTTGGCGCGCTTTCTGCAGAGCTGCGTCACAGCAACGCTGCCGGTGATGCCGCCGCATCCTACCTTACCCAGGACCTCTTGCTGGGCAATGACGATGTCAACAGCTCTGCGTTAGCAACAACGCAGCAAGAGCACCAGCAGTCGAGCACCCACACAACGGTGCAGTCGTCTGTGTCTCCGAGCGATGGCGGCGATGTAGCGCGGCACACACTGTCAAGCACCTCGGTAGCCACCGAAGAGCGTCTCTGCACACTGCCTAGTCCGGCCCGCAAGCGGCGCTCTCACGACGATGTGGCAAAGGAGACGGGATGCGTGCTGCACCTCGCCGCAAGGGCCGCCCTCTCGTTCAAAGAAATGGAGCAGCTCCTGCACCACCGCACCACCGGGTCCTCCGACTGCTTCCATGTGAAGAGCAACACCCCTGCCATGTCGCAGGCGGCGGTGGTGTTTATGGAGTGTGTCGTCGCCTGCCCATCGGGGCAGCAAGGGGGTGCCGCAGAGACAAATGCGAATCGTGACAACTCCTCCGTGCCGCCGGCGACTAGTGCTACCAGCAAGCCGACGCTGCCAGCGCTGGTGCTGGGGGTCTGCCAGCGATCCCTAGAGTGGTACAACCTGCCTGGGGAGGCTGAAAACAGTGTCGGGTTTTACGTGGCACAGCGCCTGATCGTCAAGAACGGCTACGAGGACGGGGACGCCGTGAAGCTGCCGGACGACGGGCGCAGCGGGGTTGGTGGCAGTCGCGTGAACTTCGGTGATCACGTCGGCTGTCTTATCGACCTTGTCCGCCACCAGCTTGCCTTTACGGTGAACAAAGACATTGTCTCCACTCTCCCTCTCGAGCCGTCACTGGCGGATGGCAGCTACTACTTCGCAATTGGCCTCGCTCGCCGCCCACAGCAAGCCGCTGATGTAGTGGTGCGGTTTTACAGCGGTGCACAGTGCTTGAATCAAGACGTGCCTCTCCGAAGGGATGGCTCGTCCCTGCCGCATCCCCAGCAGCGGCGACAGTCGCCTATGTTCCCGTTGGCCAAGTACGTGCGCGAGCTGGCACTCCAGTCGGTGGGGCTCCGCACCACGTTTATGTCGGGCCAAGAAGGCGAGTCGCGCATTCGACGGAGTGCGGTAGCGTCCTCGAGTGAGCAGCAGCGGAACGGTGACTCGGCAGCGGCATCCCACCACTACACGAAGGCAAAGCATCCTGATGCGCCGATCGCTGATGCATTCTGCGGTAGGCGAATACCCCTCACCCCAGAGACACTCCGCGACACGCGCGTTACGGCCGTCCTGCGCGATTACCTTTCCGTTCGTGGCATGACAAGTGCGCTGCAGACACTGGATGCCGAGCTGCATGAGCTTGCTCCTGCGCAGAGTCAGCTGTACACTGCAGCAGGAGCCGCTGATGGGGGTACTGCTGGGGTGTCGTCGCCGCCACCATCTCCTCTTGCTCCTCCACACTCACACCCCTCACATGTCCTCTGGCGTCCACCCACGCCAGGCGAAGCACAGGAAGCGTGGCAGCGTTACGCGGCGGATATGAATCGCCTTCGCACAGCACTGCTGCAAGAGGTGCCCTGCGACGCCGGCGGTGCCCCGACGCCGCCTCTCTCCACACTTCTCGGGCAGCTGACGTTGTGGCGTCCGTCACTCGCCTACGCCTTCGCCTCCGTATTTGACAGCCACTTGGCGGCCGCGTCAGCAGGCAGCGGTGTCGGTGCGGGTGGCAAACCTCACCGAAGCGGTGCTGGTGCGCCGGTGCCTCTTTCTCCGTACGACTGGGTGAGGCGCGCCATCCATCCCTCCCTGCTCACGTTGAGCATGCTGGCACTTCGCCAGGACATTCGCTACCTTGTGCACTCCTATCAGGCGGTGGAGGAAATGTGGGCCATCCTGCAGACATATTTGCGCGCAGCGCGTACGGCGTGTCGGCAGACACACGCTGATCCCCATGCCCACCACCCTCAACAGCAGCAGCAGCGGACCTCCTTTGAAAACGTCAAGGAGGAGACATTGCAGACATCCGGCGTCGCGAATGGCAGCGGCAGCAAACTCGGCACTAGGAATCACCCCCCTTCTCGTCAGGGCACGGCAGGCAGGAGTTCGGACCACCACTGTCGCACCCCCACCAACGCGTCTTTTGCCCCCACGCCCGAGGCAGAGGGCCGTGTGCAGGCCGCCTTCACTTCCTTCTTCACGCAATTTGTATGGAACCCGGCAAGAGTGCTTCCCTCTCCCATGACACACATTCGTCGTGCCCCACTGCTCTCTGGCCCTGTAACCGCAGCTGCACGCACAAATTCGCTGGACACACTCGCGCCAACGTCCCTATATGCACTGGCGGCACTCGCCGGCCGTACAGAGGCTAGTATCGTCCCTCACTCCACGAAGACGAGCTCCGCTTCGTACGACAGCCACAGCTACTTCCGTGCGGATGCGGATGAAGAGGACTTCCGCGCCTGTGCTGCAGCGTGTGCTGCGTCGGTGCGACTAAGCACATCAGGCGCAGCGAGCGGGAGCGGGAATGGGTCCCAGGAGCAACACCGGCAACTGTTGCCGCAGCAGCGACCACTTTACGCAGCACATGTGGAAGAAGCGATTTTGGTTCTCTACCGCAGCGCTGTTGTACCATCCCCATCGCCGTCGCGCTCCTCGCAGGTGTGCCTTCTGCAGACGCTGTCGAGTCTGCACACCCATACCGTTAGTACGCTGCGGCAGATGGAACGATTTCTGCGGCACGGCGGCATCGACTTAGCGGATCGCACGGTCATGGACTCGATCGATCTTCTGAGCACTCTCCTGCGCACTGTGCAGCATCGCTACCGGCAGCAAGTGTGGCGGCGACTCGTGCATGTGGTGGAGGACGTCAACCAACAGCTGGAAGAACGACTGCAAATCTGGGGAGCCGTGGCGCAGCCGCCGCAGAGGTTGATACCCTCACCAGCCATGCCATCATCGTCGCTGGTGCCGCCGGCCGTGATTGCAGGGCCTCGACGGTGGCGTACGTACCTCGAGGGCTGGGTTGGGGGAGAGGACGATGCCGAAGATAGAAACCGCAGCAATTGCGATGCGGTAATTCCAGAGGACGACGAGGCCACGCGGCGGCAGTCGCAGGCGAGGTCGCTAACGATCAACTTTTCGCCGCTCAGAGCAGACGAGACACCAACGCATGAGGCGCTAGCAGCAGGGAAGAAGAGTGAAGGTCGCCAGCCCTCACTGGCAGAGGCCATGCGGCCGATACTCGACTTCCCCAGCTACGAGGACCTGACAACGTTCATGCCGTCTCTCCGCTCTCTCTGGCGACGTGTAGCGGCGCGAGCAGCGTTAGAGCCATCATTGCACCTCGTCACGGAGCTCTTTGTTCAAGAGTTGCGGCGGTCCTTGTCCTTGGCTCCCCCGCTGGGATGGCACCAGAGGGCCTTCACGGCGCCATCTGCTGCTCCTAAGCCTGAATCGTCCACCCCAGCCGCTGTCTCCACAGAGGGCGTCACCACAACAGTGGCGGCGGTGAAGTCAGAACCGAACGTGGTGACAGTGAAACGCCCCTTGAGTGTTGCGCCCGACCACAGCAGCGTGAGCTTCAACACGCCGACTCCACGCTCGGCACGGTCGCCTGGCATGGACGACGTGGAGGAGGAGGCGACGGAGGGCGGCGAGACGGATGCGGTGGCTCGCTGGTTTGCTGAGGAGCTTTACCTCAGCTCTACGTACATGAAGCGCGTCTTCAAGCACATGTCCGGCTCCTGACCGCGCCATACACGGCATTGGCATACGCAATGTAAAGAAGCAGCATCTTGTCTCGCTGCAGCCATACACACACGACCAGCGAGGAAGCGGGCTGCATCCCATCTCCTGTGGGGGTGGTGCACGCTGCGAAGAGAGAGAGAGAGAGAGAGGCAGCAAAAGAGGGAGTAGGCGTGGCCGAGGCAGCAGAGACGAACATGTAATTACCTCCGGCGAGATGAGGGCTGGCATCAAGAGAGAGGGGCCAAAGGTACTGAGAAGCGGAAGCCTGTCCTCTGAGCATTCACAGTAAGATGTGTCTGTCCGAGCTGTGCCTACGTATGTATGCGTGTGCTGGTATACCTTTCTCATCCTCTCGCTCGCCTCTCCTCAGCCTTCTCCTTTCCCAGGGACCAGCGGACGGCTGCTGCCGCTGCCACCTTGTTTCGCTCTCTCACCCAGGGTTTCAGTGCAGCAGTTTTACTGCCCCCCCCCTCCCCACTCACCCACCCACACCCTCCCTTTCCGTTTCGGTTCTTTTGCTTCTTCGTGTATGTGCTCACCTCTCTTGTTTGTTTGCTTGGATTTGGTGTGGTGGTGGTGTATGTTGAATGACGTTGACCATGATGAGGATAAGACGGCATGGGGGACGGGGAGGAAGACTCGAAGGCATCATGTCAATGGGCGTCCCCCGACATAGGCACACACAGACAGGCGTGCACACACACACACACACACACACACACACACACAGAGAGAGAGAGAGAGAGAGACATCTTATTTTGCATGGAGGAGCAGACAACGATGGATAACTCAGGGGGGGGGGCAGAGGTGGTGCGGGGGGCAGAGGTGGTGCGCCCCCCCCCCCTCCTCCCCTAACTCGTCAGCACGCAACAGAGGAAAAAAGGCAAATCAAGAAACAAAGGGTGAATACGTGATATACTCCAACCGCCCCTAACACACTCCCGCTCCCTTTAACCTCACCTCCTGTATTGCCACAGACTCTCTCTCGTCTCCACCTGAACAGGAGTGTGTGCTTTCCTCCCTGAAGGTGTGCTGCCACTGCTATGCCGTACTTGGGCAGAGAAAATGGGGGAGGGGGCGGGCAAAAGACGCCCATAGGCGCGAGATTTCATGCAGAGAGGTGGGCACAATGATGACTGCCTTGAGGACCCCCCCTTTCCCTGCTCTCGCCGTGGGTCTCTTTGTCATCACCGCCTGCCCACCAAACGTTCACATAACCTTTCTCTGGGTTGCCTCAGCCGTCACCTCATCCCTCTCTCCCCCCACCCCCTTGCCACAATCGTGTTGGCGGAGCGGGTTGATGTTGGTGTTGGAAACTCTTTCGACCTCGCTCACCCCCTCTGCTCTCGCGTTGCGTGGCCTGAACCTTGATTGATCTGTGCGCACGAACGTCGCTGCCCACAAGCCACCTCATTGTGTAGTATATCACACACACCCACACACACACACACCTATAAAAAACCGTGAGGAAATATATCGACAGTGTCGGCACCCTCCCTCACCCACCCACCCGACACCCGCACGCATTCGCAATGACCAGCCCTCACCAGCCTTACACGGCGACCGTCCGTGCACTACCGCTACCGCCCAGGCGCACAGCGTCTCGCAACAGCTCTATCGCACGCCCGCCCACCCCCTCTCCAGAGCAGGAGTTCAGCACAAGTGTAGATGTGAACTCCCCCGGTCACATCACGACGCCGCGAGGTGACGAGCTCAATCCCACCCCTGCACCGCTGCAGCACGCGTCGCAGCGTAAGTACGTCGACGAGACTGCTCATCCTCCGCCAGAGGACTCAAAGCAGCCAGTTTCGCCCACCACGCGGAGGTCCAACAAGGTGCTATCAAATCGGCCGGCTGCACAGCCAACCCCTCGGCAGAAGCCGCAGGAGTCGACGGAGATGGAGTTTGACAACTCCAGTCTACTCTCTTCGTACCGCAGCAGCGTACCAGATACCAACGCGAAGGCGCACCTGGCAAAGGAGCGTCCGGCTGAAGGCGGCTACACGATCTCTCCGAAGTCAAATATGGCTGTTATAGTGCCGGAAGTCGAGAACTCCGCCAACAGCAGCCCGTCTCTGAACTGCAAAGTCGGCGCAGCAGTGGTGGTGGCAGCGAATGAGAATGTCGATGTCGTATCCATGCAGTCGATCAAGATCTCCATCTCTCACCATACTCAGATGCCTGTCAACCACCACAGCACTCCGGCCGCAGCGGTGGCGGCCAGTGGCACCCGCTCTGCAGCAAGGCAGTCCACTGCGTCGCGCTACATTCATTCCAAGGAATCCAGAGAGCACTACGATGATGAGCCGCGGAAGGCTAAGAACACCTACAGGAGCCCTCAGAAGTATCAGCGACAGCAGCCAAAGACACACGGTGGATCTGCCGCAGAAACTACGGTGCACCCAGAAGCCCCTGCAGCGAACAACGAGGGCA
Organism: Leishmania braziliensis MHOM/BR/75/M2904; assembly: GCF_000002845.2. NCBI lineage: Eukaryota > Euglenozoa > Kinetoplastea > Trypanosomatida > Trypanosomatidae > Leishmania > Leishmania braziliensis. The sequence goes on along the minus strand of NC_009316.2, from coordinate 661,625 downwards.
GCAACGGGCGGGGAGATGGACCATCGCATGCTTACTCAAGGGGCGAGCCAAGCTCCCGTTGCGACAAGCACAGCGTCTGCAGCCCACCCGTGCGCAGCGTCGATCCGCACAACCCCTCTCCGCGTAGCAATAACAGCGAAGCCCTCTCATCATCTCCAGAGGCGGTTTATCTCCATCCCACCGACGAGCACACTCAGCACAGGATGAAGGAGCCCCGAACTTCGAAGCCGCGTGCGGAATCGAAGAATGCATCGCACCGCTCAATGGAGCTCAGCAGCGAGCGGATGGCTGTGGTACCCGTTGAGACAACCCTGTGGTACAGCACCCGCCCCTCCCGCAATGACAAAGACCCACTGGATATGAACACCCCTAATGCAGAGCGGGTGTGCCTCACGTCCGCATTGACACTGCACCGCTCCAGATCGGAGTCTGTGCCTGCCGCGGCGCTGGAGGGTACAGAGCTGCTGCCGGGGATGCCCCAGCTGCAGGGACACAACGACGACAACGTCGATCGCCCTTACCGCACTATGGTCCGCTTCATTGCGCGTCAGCCCGAGGAGGAGAGGCCAGGATTGGAGGAGATGCTGGCCAACTACGCTGGTCACGAGAATACGCTGTGTGGCGCCTTGGGTGGGGCGTACAGCGACGACTTTGAGGTGCTGAAAACCATCTGCAGTCGCCCACCGGAAGTTCCGCTCTTGGCAGATCGTCCTCCTGTCGACAAGAGCACCACTGCCTCATAACAGAGCCACGCTGCGTGGACGTCTCGCGAGACGGATAGCAGCCAGCCTGTGCACGTTGCGCTGCCACTGGACAGTGCGCCGCCGCCGGGGAGTGGGACGCTGCAGCCAAGCAGCGGAGTTGTGTCGCAGGATTGGCTGGAGATCGATGAGGATGAGTAAACAGGACTTCTTAATCGGAACTTGTGAGCACACCGCGTGATGACGAAGGGGAGGGGCCATACGATGGATACGTTGAAGAGACCGTTGCCCGAGGTGCGTAAGCGACATCTCAACAGAGATGGGAAGGCTGCCTAAGATAAAGTTTGTGCAGCTACCTACCTTGCTCGTGTCGACGACACTTATCTTTCCGCCCCCTCCCTCCCTCCCTCCCTCCCCCTCCCCCCCCCCCTCTCTCTCTTTTTCGGCTGTTCCCCAGGCCTATGCGCGTATTGGTGGCGTACTTACGTGACGTCCATGTCGCCCGAGCGCGTCGCTTCTTGTGCTTTCTTCTTGCTGTTATCGTGTTTCTTTGTACTTCTATTTCCCCACCCACCCACCCCCCGCCACTCTGCATATCGAGGACTACACGAGAGGAGAGGGGAGGGTGTTGAGCGCCCGCTTCTAGACGGAGATGAAAGCAGAATTATCACCCCCCCCTCGTCTTGCCCTCCACTAAGGCGTTTCCTTGATGGGAAGACACCTCAGCCTACGGTATCCCAGGGCCCAGTAGCCCCCACTCAATCTGAGGAAGCCAGACAGCCCCCATAGCCCTGCCAATGCTGGGAGGTCGGTGCAACTCATCTCCACTGACGTCGGCGGTCAGGCCCTCGACGACGCGGCATCGGGGCGACCTGCAACCGGCAGCACGCTTGCCCCACCCCCATAGGAGGGGCAGAGTGTCAGCGGGACTCGGGTGCATCTCGCCAGGCCCTGGCTGCCTACTGCTCTGGGGTGCCCCCCCCCTGAGCCACCCCGAGGGACGTGGCAGGTGGCGACCGGCGCACTGGGAGCGGCTGCGGAGGGGGTAATGGGTAGCGTTTGAGGCAGGTGCCGTGTCCCGATGGCCGAGTGGGCGCCTTGCTGCAGTGCGTGTGCCTACGGCTGCCTCGCACCGCACGCGGTGGGTCTGTGACAGGGCTTGGCGTTGCGGGGTGGGGGTGGAGCTTCACCCCGCAGTTCTGTGGCAGAGAGTGGACAGGCTGAAGGAAGAGCATCCTGCGTCTCTTTTCGTGCGCTATACGCGCACCATGATCGCCCCTCTCCCCCGCTGTCCGGCCTCTTTTTCTTTTCTTTTTCGCTTTTCTTTTCGATCCCTAACTTGTGACTCTCATGGCTCAGCGTAAATCTCGCAACAACACGCCCAACTCCCCCCAGGCCTGGCGCAGCCCTCTCCTTCCTGTCGTCCTTCCTCTCCCCTAAAAAAAGGGGCGGAAGCCATACAAGAAGGCGCTAGCGCAGAGTTCGAAAGCCCCAGTGGGGTTCTCAGTTCTCGGTAGTATAGTGGTTAGTATACCCGCCTGTCACGCGGGTGACCCGGGTTCAATTCCCGGCCGGGAAGCTTTTTGCTCACCCAGCACCGCCAACCATCCAAACGCACCCTAAAAGGAAAGAAAGCCGCCGCCCCTCCCGCCACTCCTCTCTTTCATATACCATACGGCCCCTTGTGAACCATATTCATACACACATAGAGAAATCTGCATCTATACAGGTCGCTCGCTCCCCCTCTGCCACGCGCACCCCTGTGTTGTACCGGAGCGACAGCACACATCTCTCTGCTTTGCTGTTCACTCCAACATACACACACACACGCACACACACCGACGCACTATTGGCTGTCGTGGTAGCGTGCCTTTGTGCTATATCGCCTCGTTTGTGTACTTATCTCTTTCTCCCCCCACCCCCACCCCTCATGCATTCCTTTCTCTCCTCCCTGGTGTCCACACTTGATATCCAATGCAGCGAAGCCGGGAAAAGCGAACTCGATGCCGCCGCGCTGGGGTGTGGACAGCGAGTTCCGCAGTGGTGGCCGTGCTGTGCGCACTGCTCTGCAGCTGCTGCCTCGCAGGTACTGCGGTCGAACAGGAGCCGCTGGTGCTGCATACAAGCCTCGTAGACCTCCTCAATGCGGAGAACGCGCTGTGGACAGTGTCGCTCGGCACTCTCAACGCCGCTGGTCAGCTAGCCGAGTGGACGGCGATGCGCGAAGTGCGCGTGGAGACCCAGCCCTCCGAGTCGGCCGCCTCGCTCCTCTTCACACTGCCACCGCCGATCAGCTTGAAGCACCGCATAGAGGATGCAGAGGAAGGAAAGTACGACGAGGAAGGCGCGGCAACAGAAAAGCGAGGAGCGATGCCTAGCGACGACGTCTCTACCCGAACGCATCGCCGGAAGTCCTTTCGCGGAGTGTCTTGTGAGGAATACCGGACGGGCGGACGAGGGCAGCAGGGTGCCATGCAAGGTCGGTGCTTCTTCCTGAGGGACGACGGCGAGGACTTCTTTGTGCGCTACAGAGTTAAAAGCCCCGACACCGAGGAAGCGAAGAGTGGTGGCGAGGAGGGAGCGGCTTCCAAGACCACCACAGCAGTGCACCGCCACCGGCCACGCCGTGCTCCGGCGAAGGCTGCGGCGTCACAGCAGGCGAAGACGAGCAGCGACGCTGAGGCATCGGGGACGGAACCGTGGACGGTGCACAGCACCTCCGCAAGTGATGTGTGGGCAGAGCGCATCCTCCCATATGGAGGTAGCGCCGCAGCGCCTGCGGAAAGGGGTGCCGGCGCGACAGAGGAACACGCCCGCATCGGAGACGTCACAATTGATGAGTACATCCGTGAGCTGCCAGATGCGCACCGCTCCAAGAAGATGTTGCTGACGTTCGCGATGCTGATGGTCCCAAAGTCAACTGCCTTAGCGGTCCAACGAAGCGACGATGTGATGCACGTGCGGCTGGAGTGCCTCACCGGTGCTTTTTACGAGGACATGGTGAGGCGTAGCACAGCCGCGGTGAAGGCGTCGCGCACGAGCGTCTTCCACCGCTGGGTGTGCCCCGTACTGCTCGTCACTGCCATCTACGTGATGGTGTCGGCAACGGTACGGCTGGTTGCCTGGCGCAAAGCGTCGTTGAGAAGTGGGGCACGGCCTATTGTAGGCGCAGCCAAGAAGCAGCAGTAATATGGGTGGACGCACAGACACGCAGACCACGTTTACCGCTGCTAGCTTTCTCTACCATGTGCTCTGTGAGGAACAACGTTGATGGCGGAGAATGAAAAGGCCAACCAGAACAGAAAACGCATGGAGGGAGAGTACTCAGTAAAGGAGTTTGGGGAGGGGAGGGGTTGCGTGAAGAAGGCTGGGGGTGGAAAGACTTAACAAGTCCAAGGAACCAGGCCTGTGTGTGTGTGTGTGTGTCAGGACATACGTTTGCAGTGCGTGGCAGCCTGCTTTCTCTGTTGCGCGCGCTTTCTCATCCTTTCGACGATCTCACCGGGCTGCGCACAGACACAAGCGCACAAACGTCTCCGTCACGAACGGCTCTTGTGCGTCCATGAACGGAGTCTTCGTACGGGTACTCTCTCTCCTACACTCCCCACCCTCACACTTTTCTCCTTCCCGCCCCCCCCCCTCGCCTTCTTTACTGCGCACGACTGAAGGTGGCGGCGCAGGTGCTGACCGAAACGTTTGTGTATGGCTCGGTAACGGAAAAAGTCAAGGCCGTTGTCCCCCCCCCCTGCTTCCTCCCTTTCCCGCGCATGACTGCAACTAAAGAAGCCTTGTCAGCAGTGAAATTGCATACTGGCTCCCTAACTGGCGTACTCCCTAACGCACACACACACGCGAAGAGGAAGAGGAAACATCTCGCGAACCTAAAAGCGGTGGCACGGAGCAGCCCGCTGAAGCAACGTGCATCGGGACCCATGGCTCCTTCCTATGTATGTTGTCAGCCAAACTTCGGCGGCGCTCATAAAGTCTGTCGCTGTGTTGTCTGTGGCGGTTACCGTCCCGCTTGCGGCGTACCCGATGATGGGAAACACAAAACTCGTTTGCAGCTCTGATGTTGCAGGACGAGTACGAGCGGATGAGGGGACGGCCACGCTTTCCGTGGCTTCGACACCAGAACCACCGGCACGCATGAACCGCACAGGATTTTCCACGTCATAGGTGCACCCTTTGTTGGATACCCCCCTCTTTCTCTTCGGTATTCTCGCCTTTCTCTCCAATCCCCTCTACACCCTACCGCAACGCAGAGAACGTTTCTTAACCCACAGCGCGTCCGCCGTCCCTGTGATACCAGCAACCACACTCGAAACACCCATCACCATGACTGTGCCGGTCGAACAGCTCACGAATATGCAGATTAAGGAGGAACTGCGCACCTTGTACACCATAACCGACTTTGCCGACTGCATCGAGAATGGCGATCTCCAGAGGAAGCTGCAGGCGACTCGGGATTCGGCCCCCATCACCCACGGCCTCCGCTACGGCACGCTACTGGAAATCGGCAACAAGAATCCAACCGGCATCGTCACCCTCATCCACGGCCTCGGCGACTCCGCGTACGGCTGGGAGGACGTCGGCCACGAGCTGTTGCGCCGCCTGCCGCATCTCCTCTTTTTGCTGCCCACCGCCCCATCACGGAGCGTCACTATCAATGGCGGCATGCTGATGCCCGCTTGGTACGACATCATGGACATGAGCAACAGTGGCCTGCTTAGCAGCCGGCAGGACGCCACCTCCGTCCGACAGTCCTGCGATTACGTGCGTAGCATCGCCCATGTGGCGGCCAAGAAGTACGGCATCGCACCCCACCGTGTCGTCTACGGCGGCTTCTCCCAGGGCGCGGCTGTCTCACTCTGCACTGGGCTGACGACTCCCATCACCCCGGCCGGCATTGCGTGTATGTCGGGCTACTTGGCGGCGTGCACAGATGTGCTGCCGCGCATCGTGCAGAAATATGTCCCCATCACCATGTTTCACGGTCGTCAAGACCCCGTTGTACCAATTTCGGCTGCGAAAGAGACGAAGGAGATCTTGGAGAAGGACGGTGGTGTCGCCCCGATCAACTTCCTGGAGTACAACATGCCGCACTCCACCCTGCCACAGGAGATCAACGACCTTGTCTCGTTCATATCCCGTGTGCTGCCGGTGAAGTTCTAAGTGGGAACGGAAAGAATGACCAAGAGGCGTGTGTGTGTGTGTGTGTGTGTCCTCCGTGCTTGTGCAAGTCTGTGGGCATACCTTTTAAAAGTCACGTGTCGGCCATTAGCACCGCCTTCGTGGGGTGAAGAAGAATCCCCTCTCTCCCCCCTCCCTTTGGTGGTGTTTGATTCGGGAAAAAACAACGGAGGGTATTATAACACCCATAAGGGAGGAGAATGTCTCGCAGCCGCGAACGCCCATCCCCCCCCCTTTCCCATCTCCCTATTCACCATTGTTAGACGTGCGGGTCAAAGCGAAGGGATCGGCATATGCATGTTCACCCCTCTCTCCCTCTCCTCCGCTCATCTGCCCATCGTCTCTTTCAATACGCCATGTGCAACTGTCGCGCGCAACGGCGGCGGGATGCCTCCCCAACTTCTCTTCTTGCCATCCCCAAGCTGCTGTGCAGGGGGGAGGCACCGCAAGTCTCAGCAAGGGGCTAAAGAAATCCGGTGTTGGGCAGAGCTGCGCTTGCGACGTGTGTGTGTGTGTGTGTGGCTTTGTGCTCTGAGCCCCTTTGTGCTTCGCACGATCTCCAGGAAGATCGGGAAAAAAAAGCGGTACTGAGCTGCGCGCGCTTTCCGGTCGCGCGATGCGACCCACATCACTTCAATGCTCAGGAGCTGCCTTCCGCTTGACCCCGGTACTTCTCCCAACCAACAGTAACAGCAGCGGCGGTGGCTACCGTTTCTTCGAAGACATGTACCCCAAACATGACCCCGCCCCACGGTACAGCTACTACGAGGATCAGATGCAGAGCCCCACGGTAAGGTCTCTGGAGCCCAAGAAGCAAATGACAGAGATGGAAAAGCTGCATCATCTGCATGACTGGAAGAAGGACAAGGAGGGGCTCACCCCACCACCGGAGTTCGGCTGGCCGGAGGAGTGGGGCCCGGAGCCGGGGGAGGAGGGGCACAGTGAATGGTACAAGAAGAACCGCATGTACATGTCATATGAGGAGAAGTCACGCTATGACCTGCGTGTTGGGGTGCCGGTGGAGAAGAACTCGATGCGGCACCAGGAAATGCCGTATCAGAAGCGCATGAAGGCAGCCTACGTGAATTTGGAGGAGAAAAACCCACAGTACTTTGACCCACGCCAGCGCAAGTACTGGGCCGAGTACTCGTACGAGGATCAGCGCGACACGATGGCCAAGGCGCGCGATGACTACATCAAGGAATGGCTTGACGAGCCAGGGGTAACCAAGGAGAACGTGGCCAAGAAGATCGGCGACTACAACGGGACGGCAAAACACCAAAACGTAAAGTCGGTGCAGCGGCGGCCCGAGTGGGAGTTGGCGCCGCGGCCCGAGTACGATGACGATTGAGAAAGGCTAGGAGGTGGAGAGCACAGCGGTGTGCCATCATGCTTCTTCCCTCCCCCTTGCTCCCTCGTGCTTCATGGCTGAGGCTCACGTGCTTGCTGTTGCTGATGGCAAGGGTGGGGATAAGGGCAAATGAACGGATAGTAGTGAGCACAGTTACTGCTCTAGCCGTCGTCCTCCCTTGGCTTCGTTTTGGGAGGTGGTGCTGCTTGATCTCATGGCGGCAGCGCACGTTGCCTGCATCACGTAGAGGTGTACATATACCGACACGCTCACGTTCACTCTCGTGCGTGCAACATGTGGATCTTATTTTGGTTATCCACTTCTCCAGCTGGGGCCCTCCCTCTCGCCCCTCCTAGATCCCCCATCTCATCGTCTTTGCAGGTTACCGCCGCTTCGGTGTGCACACAAGCACACACGCACCTCTCGTTGAATGCCCGTCATTGCCTTGAGGTTAAAGGTGGAACCTCGAGAAGCGGCAGTCACTTCGTGATGACTTTCGTGGGCACATTCGTGACTGACATTACCGCGGGAAAAATGACTCAGTCGGGAGGGGGAGACGAGAAGGGAGGGAGGGCCAGATGAAAGGAGACGGGGACGGCTGTGAAGAGGCAGCGCTGGGATGGTGCTGCAGCTGGAGTAGGCCTCTCCAGCTGACATGATAACGTCGCTGCCCCCTCCCCCCTTCCCAACAGTGAGGAAGCTGCGTGGGGTCGCCATCGCCAACTCTGAGAGTTTAGGTACTACTTCTCCTTTGTGCTACTTCTCCGCCCTTATTCTCCCTCCCCACCCGTACCCCGCCACGCGCACACGTGCAACCATCAAGCACGCATCCGCACAGAATCCTCCAGAGAACAGCCAACGAGAAGTAGCGCCAAAAGGGCACTGCACGAAAACTGTGAGAGGGGGGACAGACGCTCCCATGTTTCGCCTCAGCCTTAGAGGCTGCCTGGTGGCGATGTCGGCAGTCTCGGCCATTACCCCGACAACGATCATAGCACGTCACTTGTTTTCCTCGCCCGGCAGCGCGTCCTCATCATCCACAGCCTCGGCGGCAGGCACAAACGTGCCCTCAGCAGGCACAGCCCGGGCGCCTCCCTCTCTCTCCCCCACGCCCACCGCGTCAGTAGGACGGCACAAAGCCGCCGCGCCAATGCCGTCGCAGCCGGCAGCAGCAGCAGGCGGCATTCACAAGTTCAGTGACGATAAAGCAGAGGCCTCCGCGTATGTGGGTGGCGCTGATGACGTTCCTTCGTACTCCGCTGCCTCACACATGAGCTACCTACTGCTGCACAGCCGTCGGCTTTGGTTGCCGCTAGTGCTCTACGCCTGCTACTACTCACTGTCGGCGTACCTCAATCCAGTGCAGGCGGGTCTGTACGCGACGGTTAGTGTCGTGGCACAGCGACTAAGTGTGCAGGGCCGCCGGAACAAGGTTCACAAGGACATGACCGGCTACACGTGCGTGGTGACAGGCGGCACAAGCGGCATCGGTCTCTACACGGCGATGCAGCTGCTGGACATGGGAGCTCACGTGATAATCGCTGCGCCGTCGGGACAGGAAAAGGCGACAAGGGCCTTTTTTCAGCAACAGTGCCGTTCAACTCCGGTTGAAACCGCATCAGACGCGTCGTCGCCATCGTCCACCTCTTCCCTTGCTTCTCCTGGATGCGAGCCTCTCGCGAAGCGCGTCACCTTCATCGATATGGACTACATGGACCAGCTAGAGGTGGTGGCGGCTGCCGCGCGCATCAAGGCCCTTGCTCACGACCGCATCGACCTCCTCGTGAACTGCGCGGGTGTGTGGAAGGAGGAGCCCACCGTGACGAAGCAAAAGATCGAGGAGCACATCGGCGTCAACTTCCTCGGGCCGTTCCACTTAACCGAGGCGCTGCTCCCGTCCCTGCGCAAGTCGCCGCATCGGTGCGGTCGCGTCGTGTATGTCACGTGCGCCTCGCACAACGGCGTGTCCAGGGGGAATGTGGTGCGGGATCGCATGATGCTGCTGCCGAAGCCGAACGAGTCGCAGATCACCGCGCGATGCTACAGCGCGTCGAAGCTCGGCAACATTTACCACGCCCAGTCAATTGCGAACCGCCGCTATGAAGGCATCCCGCTGAACCGCCAGAGCGATCTGCACCCCGTCGATGTATGCTGCGCTGACCCGGGCTTCTGCTTCACCTCACTGCAGCAGGCGAACTCGGACCCATTCCTTGGCAACAGCACCATCGCTCGCACGCTGAGGTCTCTGTGGATAAAGGATGCGTACGATGGAAGCCAAACCGTCTTGAACTGCTGCGTGCGCGACACAGTCGAGAATGGCGGCTACTACGCCGAGTGCACGCTGATGCCAAGCGGACTCAGCAAGCGCGCGCAAGACCCAAAGAGCCGCGATGATGTAGTGCACTGGGCAATGGCAAAGACGATCGCCAAGTACTACACCGTACGGCCAGAGTAGGATGCACCCATCGCTGAGTGTGTTGGAGTTTGAGTCAGTGAGTGGGTAGGTGTACGCGCACATCCGCGTTAAGGAGGGAGTAGCCAACTCGCACGCCTCACTTTGGCCACAGCATAGTTGCGCAAGGTTTAGAACGTGTCGCGAGGCCTGTAAGTGGGTTTCGAACGAGGACCGGGCAAAGACAAGGTGGGGCCATGTGCGGAGCCATACGAGTGTGAATGGATGGGGCCGGAACTCTCGTCCCTTCACCCCCCCCCCTTCTCTGCGTCTTTGCGCAACACAATTTAGCGCCCGGTGAAGTTGCCAACGCCCTGTCGCCCCTCCGCCAGAGCCCCACTAACTCCAAAGGTGTTGGCAACAAACTAACAAGAAACACCTGCCCATTACTACGTGTAACGCGCTCTCTCGGAGGTGTTCGAATGCCTTGCAGCCCGCCTTGCGAGCTGCATAATGCCTGCCTGGGGGTCCTCCTCCTCCAGATAAAGGCATTGGTATACTTCCTGGCAAGAGCCTCAGCGATGTGTCACTCCCGTCGCTGTTAGCGGGACAGGGTCTTGTCCTGGCAAAAAAAAAAACGTCTTCTTTAAAGGTTAACTGAAGCCCGCGAGCGCAGCGAAGACGCGGCAAATTTGGTCCTCCTTACATGTGGAGGAACGCTAAAAAGGGCATGTGGCTAACAGGAGCGCCGAGACTATACATCATGTTCTCTTCAGCCCCCTCCACTTGCTCTCTCTCTGCCCATTCAGTCGTGCGACACCCCCCCCTTCCTTTCCCCACCACACCCGCATCCACGATCTCCTCTGTTGGGGTGTGGTGGGGAAAGAGGGTGGTAAAGGGAGAAATGCCGTGGGCGTAGGCGTATGTGTGCCCATGTTCTCTACATTGCATCTTGGCTATATCCTCTCTACCTGAAACGTTCGCCTGGCTAACCTTTCTGGGCATCTTGCTCTCAGTATCCTTCACTCACGCGCGCCTACGCAGGACACAGAGAGACGTCCGACGTGGTGGGAACGCAAGGCTCAGTATGCATCAGTATTGCACCAAAGTATCGGCAGCTGTGAGAGCAGCTCCTCCACGAGCGACGTCCCGATACCCACAGCCCGCCGTCGCTCTGCTCTGTTCCCATTGTAGCTGCGCCGATGGCTTTCACCGCACCACCGCCCTTTCCCACTCCCAACAAGCGATGCACACCCCTGCCCTTGCCCTGGCACGCCGCTGGATGAACAAGAGCTCGAGAGGGTTGGTATCTTCATCCATGGTCTCCCCCTCGCCGTCGCCTGCAGCTCCATCCGCGATCTCGATGGCAACATCAGGCGACGCTGTGGCGGCAACTACAGCAAGGGGCTCTGGTGCGGCGCCGCAACGAACAAAGCTGCGCACTGCACGTCCGTCACCGCGCTCCATTTCGCACGTGAAGCAGAAGCCCCTCTTCCCAGGCATGTTCCGGCACGTCTCGATGTTCGAGGGAGAGCACGTCTATCACTACGGACGCCACACTTTCGTCATCATGTGTGACAGTATGGCCATGTGTATAATACCCGCAGGCTGCATCCTCGGCTACGTTATTACCCACATGCCCTCGTTGCCGGTGATCTCGTTTGAGGTGCAGTGTGTGTTCATGGCGAGCTTGTTCGTGCTGTCGCGCCTCCTGGCAGCCGGCAGGCGCAATCGCTGTACCAAGGACCTGACAGGTCGGCATGTTGTCCTCACCGGTGGCACCAGCGGCATCGGCAAGGCCACCGCGGCGCAGCTGGCAAAAATGGGGGCAGACGTGACGATCATTGCCAATGACTCACCGCACGCCGCGGACGCCCTCGCGTATGTGCGCAGTCACGCCAAGAACAGCGCAGAACAGCAAATCCACCTGCAGACTCTGAATTTGGATGACTTCATCGCGGTGCGGGAGTACTGCAAGCGGATGCGGCAGAGCAATCGCTCCATCGACATATTAGTGAACGCGGCGGGGGTGCTGCAGGCGAAGCACAGGACGACCCGCTTTGGCGATGATGTGCAGCTGGCCATCAACTTCCTTGGCCCGTATCTACTCACCGAGGGTCTGCTCTCACTTGTGGAGGCGGCACACGGCCGCATTGTCTATGTTTCGTGCGCCGCGCACGTGGGCGTGAAGGGGAACGTCGTGACGACGTACCTCAGTGGACGTGGCGTGTGGTCACCGCGAGTGGCAAACAAATTCGACGGCTTGGAGCAGTACGGCTTCACGAAGCTCGGCAACATCTTCCACGCCCAGCAGCTTGCCCTCCGCTCCTACCCGCAGCCAGAGAAGAGCTGTATGTCCTCGAGGCTGACACGTCAGCAGCAGGTCATCAAGACCGCTGGCGGACACAAGCAGTCTGCACCGCGCAGGTCCGGATACGCCGCCGCTGCTGCTGAAGCCGCTGTAGCCTCACAAGCCAGTGGCACCGAAGCTGCCGGCGACATGGAAGCCGTGAACATCGAGCCACGCTTCACGTGCTGCGCCTGCTCACCGGGAGGGGTCGTCACGAACCTGTACCGCAGCATTCCACTCGGTAGCACCTTCAAGTATCTCTACTACCTCTACATCCTTGTCATGCGCACCGCATGGGAAGGGAGTCAGACGGTAGTTAACTGCTGCGTGCGGGACGACTTCAAGAATGGCGGGTACTACATGAACACGCGCTATCAGCCGGCCGGGCTCTCCAAGACAGCGTGCAACGTGACGGAGCGTGAGCAGGTGATGACGTGGACTCAGAATAAGATGAAGCCGTACATGAAGTGGGACTAGGGAAGCGCGCAGCTCTGTATCTGTGTGTGTGTGTGCGTGTGCGTGTGGTTTTACCCGCCCATCAGTGGAAAGGGCGATGATGGCCACAGACGCACTCGAACTGCGCAACGCAAAGCAAGCAATACGGTTAACGTGACGCATGATGGCACTCGCCCAGACAGAGAGTTGGCACGTGGGTGATTGAATAGGAAGGGGACATCAATGGGGTGTATCGTAGCCATAAGGATTGCATACTGTGGCCGCTTTGCTACGTCTCCTAGTAATCCCTCTCATGCATCTCTGTGGGTGGGAGAGAGGGAGAGCGAGTGCACCTCATCCTCTACACCACTGCGTGTGATGAGCATAGTGATGGAAGGTGGTCGTAAGAAATGTGGTGAGCTTCCTTTCTTATTCATGACGACTGCCCCTCAACCTTCCCCCCCCCCTCCCACACTTCTTTGCTTCCCTCAGCACCATCAGCTTGCTTGTCCATCTTTGCGAAGTGAAAGCATCCTTGTCTTGCATAACGCCCATACACGCACTTGCACTAGCAGACCTACACACACACAATGGGCCTCACCCAGGATCAAACGCAGCGCGTCAAGACAGCCTTCCTCAGCTACGCGCAAGGTCAACCGAAGGTGAGCGATGCTATGATGGACCAGCTCATCTGTGGCGCCATCCCTGGGCTTTCATGGGAGCAGCTGCAGGCGAAGAAGGCGGTGCTCAAGGTAGGCGCGGACGGCTACAGCCTTGGTGCCTTCTTTGCCATTGTGAACTCCGACCCGGCGTATATCGCCTTTATCCAGCAGCACTTCCCGCCTGCTCCGCCGGAGCAGAAGGAGCCGGAGGTGGACGCACTGGCGCTGAAGACTGCCAAGGGTTTCTAAGCATACAGAAATGCACATAAATGCGCCTGGCGGCTGTTGCGTGGTCCTGTGGGGGGAGGGGGAGGGGGAGTCACATGAGGTTGTGCTCGAAGGCGTGAGCGCGTCTGTCAAATGTGGCGCCTATAGTTTTTAACTTTTTGTAGGGTGCAGCTAACAACCTCTAGCATCTCCGTCACGCCCTCTCCGCTTGTCCGGTGATTCACCTGTATGTTCGCAGGCCCATGAATTGAAGTACTTTCAAAAGGAAGTGAAGCCGTCAGTGTATTCATCAAGTTCCCCCTCTCCTCTCCTCTCCTCTTTCCCCATCTTGTCAGTTGAGCCGTTGGTAAAGGCGGCTCCGGGGGTGTCGTACCGACCTACCCTGTCATATCTGTGCGTGTTAGTGTTGATATCCTTCCGCACCTATTCTCTTACGTTTCTAGTCTCTCTGTCTACTTTCTCCTTCGCTGTGTCCAGCGCTTCCATGGACAGGTCTATGTAGAGCTCTTGAAGGGCGTGCTGACACTCGCCACCTCCCTCCCCCCCCCCCTCTCATCACCACCACCACCCCCGTCTTCTCGGCATCCTCCACACCAACTTTAACTGCTGCCGGCTCAAGTGAACTCCCCTATCCTTACTGTGGGCACGCACATCAGGGGACATTAACATGCACGTGTGTGGGGGGTGGAGGAGGGGAGGGGCGGTGTACGAACGAGCCTCCGCCCCTCCTCTTCCTCTCGTTTTCCGATACGCGTTAGTTCGTTTATGAAATGAATGAGTGCTTTCTGGAAGCAGCCACCGCCTGCGCAGTGCTCGGCACAGTCTTCCTTTACTTGTCATCGTCGCGCGTCAGTCCTCTGCTCTTCATGCACCACGGCGACTACTGCAGTACGCGCGCACTGCCTTTCCCGCACAGCTGCCCCTGACCTCACCCCCCCCCCTCCTCTCTTTCCTTCCTGCATTCACTCCCCTCTTGATACACACGTGTATTTATGCGCAGCTACACGTCAGCTGCTACTAACGACCATCACCCACAACCACCACCGACCCCCCCCCCTATCCTCTACCTTTCCCCACTCCGTCGTCTCACCTGAGAAGATACGCTGAGCCAAGAGAGAGATCATCAGGGCCGCTTTTCTTCGCTTATTCTCTATCTTCCAGCAATGGACAGCGACTTGTCGGCTGAGATCGCCCGCATCGAGGCAGAACTGGCGCAAGATGCAGAGATGCGCCAGCAGCAACAACAGCAGCTGCAGCAGCAGCCCCCTGCCTCGCTGTTCGGCTTTGGCCAGACAGTTTCTGTCCAGCCGCAACAGCAGCAGCAACTGTTCCAGGTCCTCCCACAGCAACCACAGCAACAGCAATCCAACCCCTTCAACGTCAATGCCAGTCCCTTCATGCTAACACCGCCGCAGCCTGATTACTCGCACCAACAGCAGCAGCAGCAGTCCATGGGATGCGTTGGACAGGCCGCCGCGCACGCCTCTACAGCAACACCAACCGCCCACAGCTTCTCCAAGGACACGGACAGCCGCTCGATCTTCATCGGCAACTTGCCAAGAGGCGCTGACGGCACCCCGGCAACGACGCCGGAGGAGCTAGTGCAGTTCTTCGCCGACTGTGGCAGCATTCTCAACTGCACAGTGTTGAAGGACCGCGCGACAGGGGAGCTGAAGGGCACCGCCTACATCGAATTCGCTGACCACACGGCGATGGGCAAGGCCATTGACACGAAGAACAACGCCAGCTTTAAAGGCAGCACCATAATAGTATGTGTGAGTACTTCCCCTCTCTTTCTCTTGCACTTTTCTTTCGCTAATTTTTTGAAACCATGCCGTGGCCTCATACGAGGTGGGAGTGCGTGTGAACAGAGTGTGTCCGTCTGAAGCAGTAGAGGTGGACTTCGCTGGAGCGTGCCGTCGGTGGTTCGACGGACTCGTACACGGGTCCTCGCACACACTGGCATCGAAGACGACGCCTCTGGCGCACCTCTTCGCACAGGCGGCCACTCTCATCCGCGCGCTCCTTTCTACCTCCTCCCTCCCCTCCCCCCCCCCCTCTCCTCTCCCCCTAAATAACGACAGGCAGTCTACTTCTGCACGTGTGTATGTGGGGTCTGCGTATGCGATTGCGTCTGTGTGTTCTGTGGACGCAGGTGTGTGGACGTGTGCGGGGTGCGCGGAGGTGACCAGGCGTGGAATTCGGGGCGGTGGGGACAGCAGAGAGAAAGACAGACAGCGGCAAAACAGCGCGCGCAATCCAACGCGCCCATAGCGGCAGAACAGAAGGAGGAGGAGGAGGGCGACCCGCAGGGCTGGAGTGGCGCGCAACCAAACAGAAAAGACAGGCACCAGATAGAGAAAAAAACGCCTAAAAGCAAAGGACAACGAAAATGCAAGAGAAACGTGTGCGGGTGTGTGGGGGTGGTGAAAGCGAGAAGGGGGCGAGTCGAGCGCGATGGTACGAGGGCTGAGGAAGGGATGAAGTAGTCGCAAACAAACACACTCACGTCGCGCGAGAGAGGGAGGTGTCAGAGGAGAGCAGAGAGGGGGGAACGGGGTACGGAACAGTGCGAGAGTCCCAGATTAAAACTGCAGGCCTATCGTCCCTTCTTCCCCACCCCACCACCCTGCTCCTTTTCCTCGTCGTGTGTGGGTGTGTGTGGGTACTTCCATCATCCACTGCTTTCACCGCGATCGCCAAGCACGTCCGCGCCTTCACCCCTCGCCCATTCACTCATGCGAAGTCAATAAACACTCAAGAGAAGAGACACAACAACAACACCGCACACCACCACACAAAGGAAAATGACAACAGTAAGGTTGAACTATCGTCCGAAAGAACTCTTCAAAGTACGCAGACACACACACACACACACGCACACACACACACACCCGCATGCACCCACACACGCACACACACGCACACACACACGCACGTGTTTACTTTCCACTCATCCACCACTCACCTCTCTCAGTTTTGTGTACGTGTGTGTGTGTGTGTGTGTGTGTGTGCATGCGGGTCTCTCCAATCCTCCTCCTCCCTGCCTCTCTCCTTCTTAGCTATTGCTGTGGCTTTTGACGTCTGCCTCTGCTTGTCCTCTGACCTCCCTCTCTGTATCCTCTCGCGTTACCTCATTCATCTCTTTCCTCGCATGCTTCATCCCCCCTGCTGCTGCTGCTGCTGGTTTCTCCAACTTGGTAACAACGCTCCTAACTTCCTCCTTTCCTTCCCGTTGTTCTGCTCTCTTCCTATCCTCACTACTTATCCCTCTCCTCCTCCTCCTCCCTCTCCATCCTCTCTCCCCTCGCGCAACTATAGGTGACTCACAAGCGGTCCAACTTTAAGCCAGGCCGCGGTGGCCGCAGCGCTGGCCGTGGCCGTGGTCGTGGCGGTACTGAGCCGCTTCAGGCTCTCGCCACCTTCATGACCATGCTCAGCGCCGCCAGCGGCTACCGCGGCCGTGGAGGTCGTGGCAACAGTTCTCGCAGTGGTGGTGGTGGTCGCGGTGGCACTGTGAGTGGCGGTGCACCGAAACAGCAAGGCGGAAACCCATCTGGTGGTTTTCAGCCATACCAGTAAGTCACGGCCAAACACATGAAGAGAAGAAGGCTGGTGTGGGCAAAAGAAATGAATTAAAAATGAGCACGATGATGACAACAACAAGGCAACTCCTCGTACTGCAGAGAGGGAAGGAGGTGGTAGTGATGGGATATGGTGGCAAATCAGTGTGTGGGTGTGGGCGTGGGTGTGAGTGTGGGTGTGGGCGTGGGCGTGTGTACCTCGAGCGTACGCGCGTGGCTCTAGTCGAGGAAGCAGAGACAGTTGTGTATTGTGGCAATCCCTCATTCGATTTTCCATCTTGAATGCTCCCTCACTCACAGTCACACCTACTCGCATGTCTGCTAACTCGCCCAAGACGGCCTCACCTACCCACCCTCCATCCCCCTTCCTCCCTCTCTGCCCCCATCCCCTTTCGTGGCGTCGCCTCGATTGCCAGTTTCAATAGAAGCACCAACGCACACAGGGTACATCGAAACACTTACACACGTGCATACACCCATGCGTGTGTATTCCCTCTGTGTGTGGGTGTGTATGTATGCATGCCGCGACTTCTTGATGGTCTCCTTCGTTCTCTCCCTCTCATGTCTTTTCACTCCTTCCGCAGTGACGTACCATCGCTCACGTTGTGTTTACCTCTGGGTCTTTGTGGTGGGTGGGTGTGTGTGTGGGGGTGACAATCTCTAACTGCCTCTATTCTGTGCATGCGCATGCGCATGTGTGTGGTGTGTGTGTGTGTGTGTGTGTGTGTGTGTGTGTGTGGGATGACATACTAAAAAAAAAGAGTCGAAAACGACGAAGAATATAGTCCACCCGTTGTCGTCCGGAGAGGAGAGGGGAATTAGCGACTAGAGGATGAGGACGAGGGTCGGAATAGGGAGAGTTAGCCTCGCACGAGCACCACCAACTCAGCCGCGCAGCCGAGTCTCTGCGTGCCTCCTCCTCTTTCCTCTTTTTTGCTTGGGTCGCGCACACCTCATTTGGTGTGGCATCACGCATAAGAAGGACAGGGGACGAGTGGCTCATGCAGCATCCGTCGTCATCCTTTCCCATCTCGCCCGCCCTTTCGATGTGCCGGTGGTGTGTGCTCTTGTATGGCTCCAGGAAGGAACATCGCTGTCGCAATGTTGGACTGCTCCTCCCCCCCCCCCCACTCGCTCGGCCGCACCCCATCTAGGCCTCAGTCCGCCACTGAAGCTCTCTGACTCAGTTCCGCTTCTCCACCTGTCCTCTTTTCTTCCTCCTCTGTGTTATGGCACCCACCAGCTTGTCTCGGTTCTATGAGTGCGCATGGGTGTCTCTGCCAACACACTTACGCCTGCAATACTTCCAGCGCGTCTTTTGGAGTAGGGGGTTGTCGCTCTCACCTCATACTATCCGCGCACAGAGGGAGCCCTTTGCTCTCTTCCTCTCCCTCCCTCCCTCCCCCCACCCCTACTGCGGCAGCCCATGTCTATCGTCAGCACAGAGGGCAAGTCAGAGTGGTACTTGGGTACCGAGTACGCTATTCGGACTATTGCCGCGTACCTCCAGCTTGGCTTTTCCCTTGGGGCGGTGCAGGTCCGTCGCGCCTGCGTGCCGTACCAGCTAGCTGTGTACAAGGTGAAGTGTGCGTGGCGGTACAGCATAGCCAACGCACCCGAGGACGGGCCCGTCTATCTCGATGAAGGGTGCAGCACCAGAAACCCGGCATGGTCGCCAGATGGTCCCACTGCCAGGAGAGCCGCTCCTCCCTGCGCGAAGGCGAGCGGCGCCATCGACCCGCAACTTTTCCTGGCAGAGCTGCTGGCCAAGTTCGACTCGCTAACCGCCATCACTCACAGCGAAGCGGTTGACGTGCGGCTACTCCAGCGACTCATGTATCAGGACATTCTTGTTTGTAAGCAGCGCAGGGCACAGGCCGCCGCCGGCATGGTGGTCCCGAGTAGCGGCAGCCACACTATCGAGGAGAACGCCGTCTTCCGTCTTTCTGAGACCGACGCCATGTATGCCTCGCTGGTGGCTGCCGGGCACCCAGTAACCATCACGTACCGCGATTTTGTTATTCTCGTAACGCTGCTCAGTGAGGCCATCGCGTGGGACCTCTTGTGGATTCACCAAGGGCAAGACCGACAAAGAGCACACCAGCAGTCGAGGAGAGTCGACGCCACCGCACCGGTGCTGCTGCCGCCGCCGCGTACGACTGAAGCAGACTGCCTGGCGCTCATGCTGCCCAACTCGGTGGAGTACAATGCGGTGTGGCTAGCTGCCGCACGGTGTGGGCCGCTGCACACCCTCCTCGACGTTCTCTATCGAAACAGCAACAGCGAGCAGCTCAAGGCAGAGCATGGCACCTACCGCCCTTGCCGGACTGCGCTACTGAACACAAATCTGGCGAGCAACGCCATGCTATACCACGCGATCGAGTGCTCAGGAAGCGTCATGGTGGTGATCGACGTCGCCTATGTGCCTCTCCTCTTTTGCAACCGAAAGAGCGGCAACGCGAAGGCTAACGAGAACGTGCCGCCAAAGCTGGAGCTGAACGTGCCGCCTCAAGTGAAGCGCATCTACCTCTGGCGTAGCACCGATGCTGCGGGGCAGCCCATGTCCACCGCTATGGCAACGGAAATGGAGGATCTTCTGCGGGCCTTCAACAAAGATGCCTACGGCGACGCCAACTCGCTAAAGGCAACGGAAGCGTCTGCCGGCGAGGATGCTCTGGCCCCGCCATCCACGCCACTGCTGGATCTCTACGATGTAGTGAAGCCCTTCTTCTTGCGCGCACAAGCCACCTCAGCCTTCACGGTAGGCGAGCTGCGCCACACCTACCTCATCAGCAGCCCGCGCGCGCGTCTCCTCATGCACGCCATCCTCTCACGCCCACCGCCATCGTGGAAGTCGTTGCTGGCCCTGAGCAAACCTTCGTTCACCAGGAATGCCAGCGCGGAACTTTGCACGACAGTCACCGGCTCAGTCAAGAGCCGACAGCAGCTGCGGCAGTACAAGACCAAGATGGCCTCCATCCTCTCTCGCCTGCTTTGCCAGTTCCACCACACACAGCCCATCCTCTTTATCTACACCTCCGGCACATCAGGCCTGCCCAAAGCCGCACGGTTCAGTCACCTGCGCTTCTTTGCGACCGGCTTCCTCTCCCGTGTCTTGGACTACCGTGGCAAGATTGCGGAGACACTTGTGCAGCAGATGGGCGAGGTAGACTACGTGACCGCGCACCCGGCAGCGGCTGGCACAGCGTTACCGTCTGAGCTGCCACAACAGCAACAACAGCCTTGCTCTCCCTCTCCCTCATCTCTCGCAAGGTCGCCCGTGTCCGGCAAGTTGGAGGTCGAAAAGGCAACGAATGAAGCCGACAAGCCTCGTGTCGAGGACAGCAACGCGTATTATGGCTGCCCGGCTGTGCCGCGCGTCTTCGGCATTGAGTCCCTCGACTTCACGCTTCGAGCGTGCAACATTGCCAAAGTGATCGCTCTTTCCATCTGGGGCGTCTGCCTGTGGTGGCTTCACGCCTTAGCGACTGCCCTCCAGCTGGAGTACTTCCTCGTTGCCGCACTGGAGAAGCGACGCTACACGCCAGCGCAGCTTGCCGCCATCGAAAACGAGCGCCGCCTCATCACACTGTACAACTGTCTGCCCATGTATCACACCGTCGGCAGCGTCTTCTGCCTCGGTCATCTTCTACACGCACTGGAGAAGCAACAGCATGCGTGGGAGCAGATAAGCCGTTGGGCGCCGCGGCATACCCACCTCACCTCCACCGTGCCCACCGCGCGCATGATTATCCGCTCCAAGTTCAGCGCCTCGCAGTTCCGCAAGGATCTGCAGCGCTACCACGTCACGGTTGTCCAGTACATCGGCGAGATCCTGCGGTACGCTGTGCTGTACGAGCGCAGCAACCCACCCCTGCAGCCCACGCCAACCTTCGCTCACGCAGCGACGGACACAGCGGCGATGACGACGATGACGGAGATGGATGCGTTGGCAGCGCTGAATCGCACGACATGGCGCGTGCCATACGCCTTTGGCAATGGGCTGCGCCAGGACATCTGGCTCGAATGCATGCGCCGCCTGAACATTGCACATCCAGTTGAGTTTTACAGCTCCACCGAGGGCAACATTTTTCTCTTCAACCTGTTTGGGCTGCCGGGCATTGTGGGGCACATCCCCCGCCTTCCGCACCCGGTCGAATGGCTCAGTCTGCAGTACCTCCCCATCTTCCCATTCCGGGTACTGCGGTTCGACGAGGAAGCGCAGCAAGTGTACCGCGACCCCAATACGGGATACTGTGCGCACTGCGCCGTCGGCAGTGCGGGCGAGGTGGTAGGAGAGGTGATTGAGGGCTTTGACTTGTTCGCGCTCCGCTGCTTTGATGGGTACCATAAGGCGAACCACAGCGCTGTTGCTGCCGACGGCGTCTTCACCGGCAGCAGCGACCGCGGCGCAAAGCCGAGGTTGACGGCAGCAGCCGACCAGGAAGAGGATAAGGCGGCTCGGGAAGGTAAAGTCATTCGTCATGTGCTGTGGCCGTACCGGAATGACTGTTATTTCCTCTCTGGTGACCTCATTCGGATGGATCACTTTGGCTTCTGCACGTTTGTCGACCGCGTCGGTGACACCTTCCGCTGGAAGGGCGAGAACGTCAGCACGCTTGAGGTGTCCAACGCCCTCAACGCAATCCACACAGCGCACATTAGCGTAAAGGAGGCGGTCGTGTACGGGGTGGAGCTGCCAGGACGTGAGGGGCGAGCAGGCATGGCGATGCTGAGCCTGCAGTCGCGGCACCTGTACTCATCCCCGGACGGATGCGGCAGCACGAACTCCAACTCGACGCCGCCTCAGTCACGGCCTCAGGCCCTCACCCTTACCGAAGAGCGTCGCTTTCTCCAAGATAACTTGCATGGATTCCTCACCGGCAAAGTGCAGTACAATGGTGATGGGACGGCGAACCAAGCGATGCTTCCAGCCCCTTCGATTCCGCTGTTCCTTCGAATGCAAGATCTGACGGCAGACAGCGACGACGACAACGGGGTCAGCTCCCCCGTGGCGCGGTCGAACGGGCACGACGTCTCCGAGAACGCCATGCAGACGTCGACGTTCAAGTACAAGAAAAACACCCTTGTCAAGGAGGGCTACGAGTTCGACGGGAGCTCGACAACTTGCTCGGACGTGCCAGCGAGTGCGTGGGGCAGCGGCAGCAGGCATGCCACGGAAGAGAAGACGATATCAACGACGCCGTACACGCGCATCTATGTGCTCGTGTCGAGCCAGTCGATTCTGAAGGAGTTGGCACTGCCGCCGGTGGGGTCGGCGGATGCCAGCGGTGCCACCCCCGTGGCCGGCTATTTCCCCCTAACACCCGCGACTCGAGCCCTTCTCGGCACGAACATGGAAAAGTGTGGCTGGTGAAAACGAACGAAAGTCTCTCGCACTTACGATATTCAAAGCTGAAGTAGTGATGAATGGGGGTGGCATATCTGAGCGCACAGGTGTATGGGTAGGTGGGGGTTGCCCTTTTATCTGGACGTCTTACCCTTCCTCCCACTGAGGGGAGGACGCCTCAGAGCGGGACATCAGAATCCCATGCGCACTCTGCAGGGAACCCAAGCAGCACACACAGACGCACACATTGCCAATGCGCCGAACCGCTTCCGGTGGCGACAGGGCCAAGCACCTACGACGTGCGTGTGGGAGGGAAAGGGTTAGAGCGGTGTATCGCTGCGGATGTCAGCGGTCAAGCCCTGGACGGCGCTTCGTCAGAGCAACCTGCGTCAGTGAGCACGCTTGTCCTACCCATAGGATCGGCAGAGTTGCAGCGTCAGTCGAGTGCATCTCACCCGGCCCTCGTCACCTACTGGGGTGGGGAGCCGTGAACCACCCCGAGGGGTGCACCAGGGGGCGACCGGCGCACTGGGAGCTGCTCTGAGGCGACCATGCGGAGCGAGGTGGGTGGTCAGAGTGGGAGGCAGAGGCGGTACTCCGATGACTGTGCGTCGGCGCCTTGCTGCAGCATGTCTCTATGGCTGCTTCGCACCCGACGATGGGCGCCTGTGACAAGGCCGGGGTAGAGTGGAGGGTGTGAGCTCGCGCACTGTATGGTAGAAAATGGATACATTGAGGAAAACATATTCTGTCAAATGTTCTCGCCATCTTTCGCGAAGCTGATTGGTGTGGCTGTACGACACTGCTCTTGAGTCCTCCACATACACACACATGCACACATGCACACATGCTTTCTCCCCCTGCAGCAGAATATAGAGACGGCGATTATTGTCCCTCCTCCGCTTCGTGGATTCCTGTTTCTTCGGTGTTATCGACAACGTCCCTTTAGTCGCTCTCTACTTGAGTACTCAGCCTAAACACACACTCACTTGTTCCCTCTACCCCTCACATCGCAGCACCAGCAGCCGCAGAAGCAGCGCACCCACACACGCACAGCTTCAAGGAACGATGCACAGCCCACTCACTGTTAAAGACCACAACAAGACTGTGACGGTGAAGCTCGGTGAAACAGTCAAGATTTTACTGAACGGCAACCCTACCACTGGCTACACATGGACGCGCGCTGGTTTCCTGGGCATGGAATCGCTCAGTGATGAGCACCTGGAGGTGACTTCCAAGTACACGCAGTCACCCACCCCGAGTGGGATGGTGGGGGTCGGTGGCTCCTTCATGGTGACAGTGACAACAAAGACGAAGGGCCATAACACGCTGGAACTGGTCTACATCCGCCTCTTCGAGGGCATCAAGCTGGACAGTCAGAAGTTCACGTTGCACTTTATAGTGGAGTAGAGAAGAACAACGACAGGTAAAGAAGAAAGCAAAAGAGCTGCGCGATGTGCGCGCCTGGGTTCACGTTGCGATGTACCCGCAACCACCCCTTTCTCCTGCACCATCGTAGTCCCTCTCGCCCTCTCGCCCCCCCCCCCCTCACACACACACACACCGACCTGCCTCTGCATATTTCTCGTATGGGCGCTCATCACGCTGCTAGCAAATGGCCAAGCTAAGAAAGTGACGGTGCAGTGGTAGTCTGGATAGGGTGAGTGAGAAAAATCGGCGCGTGACCCCCATGCCTTCACCCACGTACACACACACACACGTACGCACCAAAAGGCCCCGCATCTCCTGCTGTCCATCTCTCTCTTACGTGTGCATCTTGTTTCTCCCATTTTTAGCGCTACTCCCCCTTTGCTTTGCTCTACGCTGTGAATGGAAAAAGGTGGCCACGACTTCACTCCCTCTCTCTCTCTTGCCCTCGCATGGCCTCCACATCGCCCGCAGAGGCATGCGCCCATCAAACCCTGTCGAAGAGGCACGCACAGACATGAAGAGAATGCAACACGCACCACCCCGCCGCTCACTCACGCGTTCTATACAATCTCTTGCTTTCGCTGTTTTCTATCTTGCTCTTGTGCTGGCGGTGCACTTTGCTTGTAGTTGGTACTCCTGTCCCTGTGTGCCTGTCTGCGCATGTGTGTCTGTGCCCCTACGCCTGCGCTTATGCACGCGGTTGTGCACTCGTTTATAGTGAGCGTCGCTTGTTTGTTCCTCTCGCTCTTTACGTCCCTCTTCCTTGTAATCACTCAAGTACCGAAACTCGCACCCAGCCTCAGGCGCACGGACATGCAGGTCCGCCGTCTTGCCGCCACGATCCTCCCACCTCCCCTCCTTTTTGCCAGCGCAGCCGGTCTGTTCTTTCATTTGCTGTGGGAGGAGAGTAAAGGCCTCAGGGTTGTGTGTCGCAACTCCACGAGGACAACAGGTGCGGTGGTGCAGGGCCTCGTCGCGCGCCGGGCTCGCTCAGCACTGTTGTTCTTATTCACCAATGTTTGCACACACACACACGCACGCACGCAGAGATGACCACATTGTCACAGGCAAAAACAGGAGGTGGCGCTGCCTCCCATCCTGTTGGTCATGCCACTTTCTCCCTCGCCTCTGCCCATCCACTACAGCCCGATCCTTTTCTTGTTTACTTTCCTACTCTCTCTCTCTCTCTCGCTGTGTGCCGTCAACGTACTCTCCCTTTCCCTCTTCTTCCCCTTCTCTCAGAGACAGCGGGTTGTGTGTAAGCGATCCTGCCGTTCCAGCGCAGTAGCGAAAACGATAGACTCATAGACACGTGCACACCCAAACCCTGGCGCGCCACTGAGCACTCCACCAGTCACACCTTCCACCCCTTCGAGAACACAAAGCGTGCTCGGCTGCGCGGGGAGTTTCTTCACGGGCTGTTGTCCCACGCGTCGACAACAGACCAGGAAGGAAAAAAGGAGAACAGCGGGCGGCGTCCTCCTCCGTCCTCCCTCCCTCGATGTCTTTGCGAATAGGCAGCTTTGCCGTGCGCTGCTACCACGACTGCACGAATGCAGCAGCAATTCACGCTGAGATGAAGCGACGCCACATCGACGCCGCCGTCGTGGATCATGTCTTCCTCTTCTCCCCGCTGCAGCTTGCTGTGGCGCTGTTTCGGGTAGAGGCAAGTGCTGACGCGTTGGCAACTCGAGTACCGTCCACCATTTCCCTTCTCTCTGCAGAGGCGCCTTCGCCATCTTCAGCATCAACGGATGCATCACTGCCATCGCCGCCGCCCCAGCAGCAGCAGCAGCAGTTGGCCCATCGACTTTCGAGCAGTCGCCAAATCTTCGCTGCACTGTCCCTCTCACACAACTTGGACCGCATCCTGCAGGTGCTCCCCCCCGGGCCACAGACAACCAGCGTGGTCATTATCTACAAGTACTCTGGAAGTACGCACCCTGCTGCTGTGTCCGCTACAGATGACGTGAGGGCTGACAGCGTGGTAGCGTCTGCGGTGCAGGACGGCGAGAACCTCGATGCCATCATCCACGCCTGTGTACAGGTGACGAACAGCACCGCACAGTCCCACACGTTTGCCCCCATCACGGAGCCCTTCTGGACCGGCTCAGCCTTTGCGCTTGCCGATGCGTCGAAGGTGGCTCTTTTCTACGGCATCGCTGCTGCACTGACCGAGGTGATGCACGAGGGTGGGATCTCGAGTACTCCCATTGCGCGCTTTCAGTCGGTAGCCCAACTGGACGCTCTGGAGCAGATCGCTGCGGCGGCTATCTTGAAAGAGCAGCCGAATATGAGTACCGCCCTACCCGACGGCGCGACTTGAATTTCCACTCTTGCGTACGCCTGCCTTCTGCGTCAAAGTATTCCCTCCCTTCGCACCTTGGACGGGCTTGTGCGTGGAACCGTGCGAAACAGCTTTTCTTGTCGTCTCTGTGCCAGCTACTGGTGGGGAGACCCTCGACCACACACGAGCCCATCCTCTTTTTCTTCTTACCGATGGGAGCCTCCTCCCCCGCTC
>NC_009316.2:603651-635330 GCF_000002845.2 Leishmania braziliensis MHOM/BR/75/M2904 | reverse complement strand
CCCGGATTCGGGCGTTGTCACGCGTCGACAACAGACCAGGAAGGAAAAAGGAGAACAGCGGGCGGCGTCCTCCTCCGTCCTCCCTCCCTCGATGTCTTTGCGAATAGGCAGCTTTGCCGTGCGCTGCTACCACGACTGCACGAATGCAGCAGCAATTCACGCTGAGATGAAGCGACGCCACATCGACGCCGCCGTCGTGGATCATGTCTTCCTCTTCTCCCCGCTGCAGCTTGCTGTGGCGCTGTTTCGGGTAGAGGCAAGTGCTGACGCGTTGGCAACTCGAGTACCGTCCACCATTTCCCTTCTCTCTGCAGAGGCGCCTTCGCCATCTTCAGCATCAACGGATGCATCACTGCCATCGCCGCCGCCCCAGCAGCAGCAGCAGCAGTTGGCCCATCGACTTTCGAGCAGTCGCCAAATCTTCGCTGCACTGTCCCTCTCACACAACTTGGACCGCATCCTGCAGGTGCTCCCCCCCGGGCCACAGACAACCAGCGTGGTCATTATCTACAAGTACTCTGGAAGTACGCACCCTGCTGCTGTGTCCGCTACAGATGACGTGAGGGCTGACAGCGTGGTAGCGTCTGCGGTGCAGGACGGCGAGAACCTCGATGCCATCATCCACGCCTGTGTACAGGTGACGAACAGCACCGCACAGTCCCACACGTTTGCCCCCATCACGGAGCCCTTCTGGACCGGCTCAGCCTTTGCGCTTGCCGATGCGTCGAAGGTGGCTCTTTTCTACGGCATCTCAGAATCTATGCTTCTCGCTGCCCAGCGCAGCATGACCCGCCTCGACGTGCGTCGCGTGTGCGTCGGCACGCCGTCGCAAGCGGCGCAGATGCAGTTGCTCCGGTGGCACGCACTGGAGATCTGTGTGACGACGCTGCTCGCCGCCTGCACCGCGTAGATGCGTCTCCTCCCCCTTCTCTCTTTCTGCCCCCTCTCACGAGGACAGGCGGGAGTATAAAAGTCAAGCAGGCAGGGGGGCTGCTGACTGCGCGCTCACGCTCACACGCAGCAGACACGCGCACACGTATGAAGTTGAGCACCTGGATCGAAGAGTTACATGCCGCCCATATAACCCGCAGCAGTCAAAATTTGGCAGGAAAAAGCAAGAGAGGGCCAGAGAGAGATTAGGGACCTACAGGCTGTCTGCTAGAGGCTCACTGTATCGAGGGAGAGTACCGCTGTCTTTGGGGGTCGTTCTTCTCTCTTCCTGTCTTTCGCTATACAGATGGATGCCACTGGCTGTATGGGCCCTGGTATGTGCTGCCCGTCGTCGAGCAAATTGTGAGGAGTGCTGAAGCACCGAGTAGGAACACCACACGCACCGGAGAGGCGGAAAACACATCCAAACAGGCGCTCCACCAGAACGGGCATGACCGACAGTGCATCACGTGATGTAGGTGCGCCCTACCTCTTCCACCTCTCTGCGCTTCTCCTCTGTTTCTCCTTGCTCGCTCTCTGTGTCTTGACTGTCGTGTGTCGCAACAGCCAAGGCGAGAGGAAAGAACCGAAGAGTAAATACAAACAGCCACACGGACGCACAGTGGCGGTCATGCGCATGTGCGCCCCCCCACCACCACCACCACCACCACACTACGTTGAGCGTTTTTTGTGTGTGTTTGTGTTTGCGGGTACTGACGGGTGCGTGTGTGACGAGCTCGTCCTCTCCCCTGTCTTGACTCTACTGAAAGTCTGCAGTTGAGTCGATGAAGCGGACAAGCCGAAGAACAACGGACGCAAAAGAGGGGGCATTGCCGAGTTAGGGAGAAGACAGAGTGAAGGGGTCAGACGTCGCCTCAGCTGCTGGGTCGACTCAACAGCTGGCATACAACACCACATACACTCACGCTCACCAAGCATCAAGGGCAAATTCCAGCCAGAAGGCAAAATAAAATGATGATCGGTGGCACTTCTCCCGATGGTGGAGATGTCTCAACCCTCGTCAATCGTCATCATGGTAGTCCAGGTCTGTCCGACGGCTCCTCGACCTCCCTCCCCCCTCAAGTAAAGTGGGTCGACACCGCGACGGGAGTAGGCGTCTTTGCGACTCGGGCTTATCAAGCAGGAAGCCGCGTTCTCTGGGAAACTCCGTGGGTGTTTGCGCAGTCTTACAAGACGTGGAACACCTGCCCAGCTGGGACGCAAAGCCACGCAGACAAATCCGTCTCTGCCGAAAACACCAGCAAGACGGTTGGCGAGGAAGCAGGGGATATCTATAGCGCCGTGCAGCGTGACCTCCCTGCAATGCACAGCTCTTCATGGCGGCAACCAGGACATTGGGCTCCTTCTGTCTCCACTGACGATGTTGAACAGGGCAGCCGCAACAAGTGCGTGCCTGAGACGGGGACCTCGACGGAAGAGAAGCTACAGTGTTTGCGCTGCTGCTTCGGGTGCGGGACACCACTGCTGGCGTTCTTGCGAGAAGAGTGTGACCGGCTCGATGGCGTGTTGCAGGAGCTGGATGGAAGCAGCGACGTTCGGCTCGACAGCATCTCACCAGGAAACACGAACAACGACATGACTCCCCTAACGCAGACGCCTGACCCTTCGATGTGGCAGCTGATCTGCGATGCGAATGTGCAGCATCTCGCCCAGGCACCCGGGGAAGCACCGACTGACGTGTCCCTGCCAGCACCCCCTGTGAAGAAGACAAGCGAGTCAGCCGCCGCCGCTGCAAGTCCACGCTCGTACTTGACGGAGGTGGATGTGGCAGGGCGGCGTCACTGTGTGTACTTCTGCACCCCTGCCTGTGAGAAGCACAGCCTTACCGAGGAGGGAAAGCGCTTTGTTCTGACCTCGCTGCAGCACGGCCACCCGCCCGTGAGCGACGCGGCACTTGACCGTGCAGAGGATTGGATGGCTTCGGCGGCGGCTGCGACAGCCTCGCCGTCACCGCTGTCAGCGCATGCGCCATGGGTCTTGATGCTCCGCTACCCCACTGCTGATGACATCGTCCACTTCGCACAACACCCACCATCGGTCGCCTTGCGGCTGAGTGCGTGGCCAACGCGGCTTTACGCACTCTCCTCCCTTCACTCCATCGCCCGTCGCTGCAACGAGCGGGTTTGGCTGCTCACCCTTCTTCTGGCTAAGCACCTGCGCTTCACACTGGCTTCGACGTCCGTATCAAGTACGTCTCTGCCGCAACCGCAGAGCTTTGTAGCATGGTTGGGGGACACCGTCGCCCCGGCCTTCCGCACTCGACTGGAGGACATGCTGAGGTGCTACGCAGAGGGTGCCATGCAGCTCCTCTCCACGGAGCAGCGCTCGCTACTGAGGTTCAGTTGGCACCTGCTGACATGGTGGTGGCTACTTTCCTGTGCGGAGGAGTACACGACAATTGCGATCACGGCAACGGGCGCGAGGGGTACTGACTCGACAGGGTTGTCATTGTTGTATCCACTCTACCCAGCGCTGGAGCGCCGCTCGCCGCCGTCCACTGGGACTACCAGCGAGAAGCAGGTGTTGGAGTGGGTCACCGACGCCCTCGCCGTGGCGCAGTGCACAGCATTTCCCCTCCAGCTTTACCTACAGCTGTACTGGCTGACGAATGCGAACGTCCACATGTACGTCATCACCAGCCCTCTCTACACACTGTGGTGTCGGTGGCTGCAAAGCAAGGCGGAGCGCAGCGACGCGGCGGGTACGGACGCACTTAAGGTGGCGAGTCGCGAAGATGGCACCACCGCGCAGGTGGCTAACTCGGTCATGCTGCTCGAACGCCTGTATACACTCTTTCACGGAGTCAACGCTGGAAGGGCCGAGGCCGCAGTAGGGGCAAAGGGGGCGCGAGGTCCCGGTGGAGGGATTTCCCTTCATGCTGCTGGTGTGGCCCTCTACGATGTCGCCACGAAGCTCAACCACAGCTGTGCGCCAAACGTGCGCTTTCAGCCCACCATGGGACCTGTGGCGGCGTCGGTAGTGGCGCTGCGAGCGATCGAAGCCGGCGAGCAGCTCTTCACCAGCTACATCTGTGTCGAGGACTTTGGGGAGCAGGCATGCGCCGCTGCCGCGCGGCGGCGGCGACGCTACCTGAAGGACTACTACGGCTTTGAGTGTCGGTGCCCTGTGTGTGAGCTCGCAGACACCGTCAGAGAAAGGGATGAGACATGATAACGCAGCTCCGGCGTAGCCTTTGCCTGCTCTTCGTAGCGTAGAAGGGAATAGCGCAGGGTAACACGGCAGCAGGGCAGAAGTCGGAGCGGGGCAGCGCAACGTCCTCCGCTGCTGGCACGGTCTGGAGAGCAAACGGAGAGAACGGGTGGATCACTGCTGCCATTGATGAGGAGAATGACGCTGCTGTGGAATGATGAGTCGTGTTTATCTGCCTTGTCCCCCTCGTGGGCATCTCTACTTCGCATGCGTTGTGCTTCACGCAACAATCGCTTCCTCAACCCTCCTCGCTAGCAGTCGTGGAGTGAAAAAGGTGAAACCCACCGATGGGCATCATTCCACAAGCTGATCGTGTGTCCGCCGGTGTGTTCCGCACGTCTGTGGGTGCCTACATGCGGCGCAGTCGCTTTACCACCACCACCACCACCACCTCTGAGCTACTTAGTCCATCTCCTGCCCCCTCTCTCCCTCTCCTTCCTCGCAGTATCCTTGAAAGAGAGGCGCGCCGGGGGTCTTACAGGAGCTACTGTGGCCCTTCCTTTTCCACCTCTGCACGTACACGCAAAGAGAGAGAGAGAGAGAGAGACAGAGGAGCAGACGCGGTGCACGTGTGAAGCTGAAGTTGAAGACGTCTTATCCCTGTCCAGGACCATCGTAGCGCCTCCCTGGCGCCTCCTTCCCTTTCTCTCGTAGCGCACTCAACATCAGTGCAGAAATGAAGCCGCTCGCGCCATTTGTGTGTCGGCTGCCGAGTCGCCGCATTCTGCGTGTGCGTGGCACGGACGCGCATGAATTTCTGCAAGGCATCTTCACCAACGACCTCCACGAACTGCACCCTAATGGCAGCATGTATGGGTGTTTTCTCTACTTCACTGGCCGCGTCCTGTGCGACGCGCACTTGTACCAGTGCAAGCAGCTCCACGAGAGACAGGCCTCCATCCTCGTTGACGTGCATGAGAGCAGTGTAGCCGAGCTGCTTGACCACCTGACGGAGATGAAGATGCGCAAGAAGGTTCACATCGATGATGTCGGCAAAGAGCTCGTTGTGCTAGCCGCCTTGGAGGAGACGTCCGCAGCTCCGCCCACTGGCGCAGATGCGCAACGCAGCAGTAATTTTGGGAGTAGCAGTGATGCGAGGGTGAGCTCCGTCACGTCGTCGTCCCCAAAGACGCTGGAGGAGCGGCACACTGAGTGCTTCGCCGATCCACGCAATAATGCGCTATTTCCACAATCGCCGCCGCCCTACTGCAAGCCTGCGTCGGATTCAGAAGATGCAGCGGCGACATTCGTGACGGGACCTCCTCCCACCTCCTCCCTACCGCCCGCCACCGACTCTGTCGCGACGCCACTTAACTGGTTTCTGCGGAGGTGCGTCGTGCCCGCCACGTGGGCCCCTCCGCTCTCCTCTGTCGACCCCTACACGACACTCCTGTACAGCCGGGGCATCGGTGAGGGGCCGGGTGTGTTCAAGAACAAGAGCCTCCCGTTCGAAGGGAATTTGGACTTCCTAAAGGGCGTCAGCTTTCACAAGGGGTGCTACCTTGGGCAGGAACTCACGCACCGAACCCACGTCATGCTCGTGACGCGAAAGAGGACGGTGCCGCTCCACTTCGGCCCCACGAGTGGGGGGCCCCCAGCGGTGAGCACCACCACTGACGACGGCGCCGTCGCGACAACGCGGCCGGTAGAGATAGGGGAGCCCCTCTACTCAGCTGCAAAGGAAAAGATCGGTGTGGTGACGGGCGTGTGCGGCCAAGTCGGCGTTGGCCTTCTTCGCCTCCGCTATGTGGACAAGGCAACTCACACGGTGCCGGGACTGCAGCTGAAGGATGGCACGCCGGCGCAGACACACTTACCTGACTGGTGGCCGCTCAAAGAGGTGAGGAGGCTCCTGAAGAACAATGCCTGAGCTGCTGTGCACACGGAGAGAGAGAGAGAGAGGCCGCTTCTTGGGTGCGGATGCCGGTTGCCGTCGCAAACGTTTGGCATGGGTGCGTTGGGGGTTGCAGGCGTCAGCGAGAGAGAAGGGTGGTGGATGTACACACTACCCACGTCGCGGTT
This sequence comes from Leishmania braziliensis MHOM/BR/75/M2904, assembly GCF_000002845.2. NCBI lineage: Eukaryota > Euglenozoa > Kinetoplastea > Trypanosomatida > Trypanosomatidae > Leishmania > Leishmania braziliensis. Next base: position 629,147 of record NC_009316.2, on the reverse strand, counting down.
CCTGTTTTGCTGTATCTCCCGTCGATCCAGGCTAAGATGTTACTGCTTCCTCACACACATACACACCTCCTCACTCTTTCTCTCCCTCTCTTCAACAGCATCAGCTCCCTGTCATCTTCTCCTTCGCTGTTGTTCTCTCTAGCTGTCGCGCACTCTCTCAGTGCCAATACTACGAACGAGCACAAGCAGCCTGATAGCGTGTTGACACGTGCCTGTGCCCAGTACATTCCCTCCTCTGGTGCCGTGATGCACGCAAAATGGAGCCAAATATGAACATCAGACCCGACTTAGGGAAAGAGTCACGACCGACAGCAAATGATCGGCTGAGCAGCCATAGGCGGGAGAAGAGGGGCGGTGAGTACGGCAGGAGAAGAGAAACGGTCGCGCCGCTTCCGATGCTGTTCCTCCAGACAAGTACATCCATGCACATGTTCTACTAGAATGAACTTTTGGCTGCATTGACACACTGTCATGCCCCTCACCCACCCACCCCTTCGCACTCGGCCCCCCCTCACCACCGTGCAATCCCTCCTCCCTCTCTCTTTCCCCCCTCTCTAACCACTAACAGCTCCATCGCTGGGAAGAAAAGGGAGAGAAGCAATGCTCAGCCTACACTCACACCCACACACACACACACACATACGCACACACACACACGTGAGATTAGTTCAGCCAAGCACACAGGCATACGTACGAGCGAAAGCCGGCGCACATCCACGCTACGGCACTCGCATACCTGGCTGGCTCGCTCCTCCACAGGAGACCACTACGAAGAAGAACACCAAAGGAAGCGCAGCCGTACCAGTGCAGAGGAAGAGGCCCTCACAGTAGTCGGCGCGGAAGTATTTGGGAGGCGCTAAACAGGCATCCATTTCTTCCCCCCCCCCCTTACCGCCGCACACGTGTGCAAGAGCTGGATCTCGTGTGAGCGAGTATCTGCGTGTGTATAGATCATCTTGCGCCCTCCTCCCTCTTAGCTTCCGCCATCTACGCGAGTAAAGAGAAGAAGAATGGGCTGTAGCGGCTCCACGCAGGCATCGCGGGAGGCGGGTAAGGATGCGCCGCCGAAGAGGTACTTCGACTCGATGAGCCGATCCAGCAACCAGGTCGTCTTAGATCACACGAATAGCAGCAAGGTGAACAGAAATAGCGTATGTACAGTAGATAGCAAGAATCCCAACCGCATCAGGTGCAGCAACGACACGGAGGATCGGGTGCACGACAGAGCCATCGGCGTCCTCCACTACCCAAACCCACTCTCGAAAGTCGGAGCCAGCAGCGATGTCGATGAAGGGGTGGTCGTGTCCCCGCTAACAGAGAAGAGTACGCGCACCCGCCTCACCTTCCCACGGCACAGTCTGGTTAGCACTGACAGCCACGCAGAGGCTGGTGGCCTCGATGAAAAAGAGCTCACCTCTACCACGGCTAGCCCCTCCTCCTTGGTGGTTATGCAGCGGCGAATGAGCGAGGGTGGCCGTGGCCGCCACTTGAGCCCCATAACGATCGCTACCATCCCTCCTGACTCCAAACAGACGCAGCTCCTGCTTACACAGGCGGTGGTGTCTCCGCAAGCCGCTGCCACGACCATCGCACGCGTCTCTATCTCCTCACCGAAGCGCCTTAGGTATGCAAAGCCCAGCTCCTCCGGCCCCAGTGCATCCACCTCCGGCACTGCCGCACCGCCGTCGCAGGAACGGCACCAAATTCAGACCCCCGACATCAGCGATGGCGGCTTCGGCATCGAGTCGGATAAAGAAAAGAACACGCCAAGGGACTGCGGCATCCAACTCTCGATGACAATGGTACCCGGACATAGCGGTGTCAGTCACGGTACGATGGTACCATTAGGAAGCTTTTGCATCGGCGTCCGTCTTGGGCAGCGCAGTGCGTCCCCGAAAGGGATCTCTCTCTCCCACAAGCATTCGCAGAGCACTGTGAGTCTCCTGAGTCTGGCCGACACCCCTAATAACCCCCACGCCCTCTCCAGCGGCAGCGACTTTGGGCGAGATATCTTAGGGGGGTCGCCCGTCTTTACCGGCCTCACCACTGGTGAGGCCGGCAGCAGTCGACCACAGAACGACTACGCCATGGGCAGGGCCATCCACGCTGAGCGGCTCGATCAGCAGCGATGCAACAACGGACTTGCTGTATTTTGCAATCAGCCGCGCGAGTGTGCGCTCTGCCGAAACGCCACCGTCTCTTTTGCCTGTGAAGTCTGCGATGACTTTTTCCTGTGCGAAGACTGCCGCTTCGACCTCAAAGCGGTGCGGGCCGTGCACAACCCGGCGCACGCGATGCTCTCCATCCAGGACAACCACTGTAGCTCGAGCCGAACCTTTGGCGGCGACTCTATCTTCTCGCTGTCCGGCGATGGCGGCGTGAGCTGCCTCTTCTATCACCCCTGCACCAAGTGTAAGCGTTCCATCGATGATGCTGAACTGGTGTACCGCTGCGATCAGTGCGACTACATTCTTTGTCAGGAGTGCTTTATCCAGCAGCAGGAGCCAGAGGACGCCGTGGAGAGGGCATCATCCCTCTCAGCAGCGATGGCTGCGACGGGGGAGGAGCACGGTAGCTGTAAGCCATTGCCATTTGAGTCCGCCGCTCTCGTACTGGTGTCCGGCTCTGCGCTGCCGCACGAGCACGAACTGAAGCGCTTCCAGCGCAAGTCGCGCTCCAACTCGACGCACGAAGGGGCTTTGGTCACCAAGACGCGCAACAGCGGTGGTAACAAGGTCATCAACGACTATGTCGTGGTGCGGCAGCTCGGTCATGGCTCGTACGCCAAGGTGAAGTTGGTTCAGCACATTCACACGCGGGAACTCTTTGCGCTGAAGATACTCCGGCGGCAGAAGAAAGCGGCGCAGTCCGGCATCAACCTCGGCCGCAGCCGGTTCAAGGCCGCCATGGCAGGCATGAACGAAGATGATCTGCTGAGAGAGATTGCCGTCATGAAGTTCATTGACCACCCCAACGTGACGAAGCTGAAGGAAGTGATCGCGGACGTGGACTCACAGAAGGTGTACATAATCATGGAGTATTGCGAGAAGGGCCCTATTCATGTCCCTGGTGCCCCGGCGCTGCCTCTCGAGCAGGTGCGCCAGTACGGCGCTGACATCCTTCGTGGGCTGCTGCACCTGCATTCCGAGTTTCTCTACCACCGCGACATCAAGCCGGCGAACTGTCTGGTCGACCGCGACGGTGTCGTCAAGATCGCTGACTTCGGCACCTGCAACAGCCAGATCCGCACAAAGCTAGCGGAAGGGACGCCGGCGTTCAGCTGTCCAGAGCAGGTGCGCGGCGAGGAGGTGTCCGGCGAAGTTGTCGACAGTTGGGCCTTTGCGCTCACAGTCTGCGAGATGGCGTGCGGTACGCTGCCGGTGTCGACCACGTCTTTTGTTCAGCACCGATCGCTGCTGATGGGCAAGGGCCCTGTCGCAGTTCCGGAAACCGGCGATGAGCGCCTACACAACTTGCTCACGCAGATGCTGGAGAAGGATTTGAGCAAGCGACTGCTGCTCCCTGCAGCGGCACGGCACCCGTTCTTCGCGGCTAGCGGTGAGAACGCAGTGGTGCAGCAACAACAACACCAAAATCAGCAGCAGCTCTCATCGCTCGCAGAGCTGTACGACAAGGCGCTGGACTCAGTACACCGAGGCAAACACCTTAAAGACTGCTTCTACGGCGTGCGTGCGCTTCGCCGCGTGCGTAGGAAGGAGGTGGAGACGGTCCGCCACACCGATATCGACGAGCAGACCAGCGGTGGTGGTGGTGGTTCTGGCGCGGTGCAGGGTGAGCCGTACGACGTGAAGAGCGGCGACACATACGGTGCTAGCGACGGCAGCGGCAGCGACGGAGAGGACGAAGAGTGTGCCGGCCGCCACCTGGTTGGCTGTCGCGCTGGTCACGAAGAGGCGGCGGCTGTGGTGGAAGAATTTGTAGAGCATCAGCTCTTCTCGCAGGACCCCAAGTTGGAGCTGACGTACGTTACTCTCACTGCCCCCGCGACGTTGGAAAAGCTGAACAGACTCCATCAGGTCACTGGCGAACTGCAACTAAGTCACAACGCACTTGTGTGTCTTGCGCCGCTGCGCCTCTCCACCTTTTCGTTGCTCACGGAAATCATCGTCACCTTCAACCGGCTTGAGACGTTTCCAAACGAGGTCCTGGTCGCACCACGTCTCGTGCGCCTCGACCTCTCGCACAACCGCATCGACGCCATCCCTGGCTCATTGGTCACAAGGGCGCCGTTCCTGGAGCGGATGAGTCTGCACCACAACGCCATAACCAGCGTCGGCACTACTATCGTCAATGTAGCAGAGTCGACCCCCGTCAAGCTCAGAACACCAACGCGAGCAACAACGATGCCCCCTGGGTCGACCATCGTAGCGGTGCCTGGGTCTGCTGTAGTATCGTCTCCAGTCTGCTCAACAAGCCTGTGCGGACGCAGAGGCAGCAGCCATCGCGAGGTGGTGTCTGTCCTCGCGGCGCCGTGTCTGCGGCACGTTCGGTTGAGCGGCAACCCCCTTGAGCGCCTACCCGAGGCTCTTGAGACAACGCATAGGCTGCAGCTCGTGCTCGACGCCATTCCCACCCTCATGGAGGAGTGGGACGCGCACATGCAGACCGAAAAGAGGGCCGCGACATCAACTGCGGAGATAGCAAAGGGGACGAAGAGCCGCCTTCCCGCCGTGATCGTGTGGGACGACAGCTTCCCCGTGCGCATTCCCAACGTAGAGCCAGCCGTGTGGCTGGCAGCAAACAACATGGCCATCTACCGCGTGCAGACGCTGCGGGTGTGCAAGACGCGTCGCGTGGTGCTGTGCCAGTGCGCTGACCCGCGGTTCCCTAACGGGCTCTTTCGCAGTGAGGAGCTAGAGGTGTATTTCACGGCCCTCGCCAAGGCTCTGCAGGAGCGCCGAGAGCAGCGACAGCAGCTGGCGACCGAGGCACCTTTCTCGTTTAGCCCACCGGCGGAGCTGATCCCGAGCGAGGCGCTGCCGCCCATCGTCGGCAAGGCGGCATGCCGCTACGTCGAGTCGTACTTCTTCGTCACGGACGACGAAAACGAAGAGGAAGGCGGCTATCACAGCCTGGTGTCGTACCTGTACGACTCGCTCTCCGCCAACATCCCGGTGCTGGTCGTTGTCGTCTCGAGCAGCACCTCGAGCGCCGTGCGCACGAACATTGTCGCGGCCATAAGCACCTGTCTCACGCGCCTCCGCGGCGGCGACCCGGACCAGCTGGACGCGGAGCAGGCAGAACTCATCGTCGGTACAATGCGAAGCCTCTACGCGTGATCGTGCAATGAGCTATAGCGAATGACAGAGTGGGGGAGAAAAGGAAAGAAGGCAAAGCAAAGACGCACTTGTATGGCGAGCGCGAATGTGGGCTGAGGGAAAGGGAAGCAGAGAGTACTGACATTGCCTCGCCCCTCCAAACTCTCTCACTCGCCATCCCGACTCTGGTTGGCAGCAAACATTTCCAGCGCATGTGTCTTTTTCCCCCTAGAAGGGCTCGATGGACTGTGGTCGTCGCACTCCGCTCCTACGACGTCGGGCGCACATATGTAGGGGTGCGCGGACGTATATTGAATCACGCATCTGCATCCCTGTGTGTGTGTGTGGGTGTGTGCCCACTTTCAACCTGCGTCTTTTCATTCCGCCTCCTCCTCTCTTCTCTTCTTTCCCTTGGCGCTCGATCTGCTGCCTTCGCTTGAGCGTATGTGCCGGTGTGTGCGCATCATTTTCGGTGTTTTGTCCTCTTTGGCTACATCTTTTTTTTTTTTTGATAGTCATCATTTCCCCTACTCACTCCATTCGTCTCATCTCTCTCTCTCTCTCTTTCACTTGTGCAGTTGAGCTATTTGAGGCCGTCTCTCTCTCAGTTGTTGGTTGACTTCCTCACTTCCCTCCCCCTCCCGAATTCTGCCGTACCGTTTTCGAGTTTTTTGCTTCTCGTCTTGTTTGCTGGGGGGGGGGGGGGGGGGCACGCATGTACACGCGGTGCTGCTATGGAATGAGTAGAGGAATGAGAGTTATCAGCTGTGAGTATGGGCCTGTCTGCGAGTTTTTTCCTCTCTTATCCCCACATCCATTTCGGTCTCTCCTTGTCGTTCCGCCTGTGCGCGTGCATGTTTGTATATCTCAAGACATAAAGCTACACATGGGAACTCGTGCGTCTGACCAGGCAGACACACGTGCAGCGCTGTGTGTGTGTGTGTGTGTGTCAGTGTTGAGTGCTTTTCTCTCCTGTGAGGCGTCTGTGCGTGAATCGCGAAGAAGACTTGCGCGTCTATGTCCCCCCTTGTGAGTGTGTGCGCGGGTACTCGCTCGAGTGTGTCAGCGACTGTGTGCCCTGGCTGTGCAATCCATGACGCCACCGCGTCTCTACAGGTCACTCCGATGTACATGGGAGTAGTCTTGTTTCGTTACCCCTCCCTGTCCTCCGACAGCTCCCTCCCTCTTCTTCTCTTGCCTTCCCCACACGTCTTTTCCCCTTTGCACCACTTCATTCTTCGCTCCTCCGTGTTAAGTGAGGCCTTTCGTTTTCTCCTACTCGTGGTGAGTGTCGTGAGGGTGACGGTGGTGGTGGTGAACGATCGTCGGCGATGTTTTTCGTGGTTGCTTCGTACTGAGTGTGTGTGTCTGTGTGTAACTCGGCTTCCTGAACTACACCCGGTCTCCTTTTCGCTTCCCCCTCCTCCTCCTCTGACTCTCATATCTTGTTTGTTGTGACGGCGAATGCCTCTCTGCATGTGTGTGTGTGTGTGTGCACAGACGCTTTGATGTCGTTATTTTTTGGGGGTGGTGGTTTGGGTGGTTTTGAGTTTTCTCTGTTGTAGTCATTTTGCTTCGTAGGACTGCTGTTCGTTGTTGGGGGTGTGCGTCTCTCTTCTGCCCTCCCTCTCTCATCCACTGACGGCGCACTCGGTGTCGTTTGCCTGTGTGTTGCTCGTGTGTTTGCCTTTCATTCCCCCACCCCACCCACCCACCCACCCCTTCGTTCATTCTCTTCCTTCTCCCCTTCTCTCTCTCAAGCGGGCATATGCAAAGCAGAGAAAAAGAGCGTATCGACAGCACAAAGTCAACGGTCAGGACCATCACAGCGGAGAAGAAATGAGTGATAGAGCCGTAATTCTCCACTTACCCCTTCCTTTCCCTCGCTCCCCTCCTTGTACATCCTCACCTCCCTCAGTCTCCTGCTGACTAATCATTCACTCAACTGATTACCCACACACACACACACACACAAAGAGAGACCGCTATACACTCTCACCTAGCACCCTTCTTGTAATGTGTTTGGGAGGTTGTTGTTGTTTTCCTTTTTCGAGGTCTCCTACTCGCTTCTCTCTTGCTGTCCACCCTCCTCTCATCCCCTCTTCATCTCTCCTTCCCACCAACAGATAGATTTGACAGAATGGCTCCTCTGCTCTCCTCGTTTCTTTTCTTTCTCTTCTTGGTAGAAGTATGCATGAATGACGTCGTCCTCCCTTACACGTGCCGGCGCCCGTGTCGGCGCTCTCCCCCCCCCCCCCTCTCTACGTGTTTGCGCGTCTTTTCCGTCCCTTCATATTCTTCTCTGCTCTCCACCACCTCCCCGGGCAGCTGCACCCTTTTCATATTGCCTCCTCTTCCCCTCCTCTCACTGCCTGTATGTCTTGTCCTCTTACTCACGCTTTACGCCTCGCTTCTGTTTCGTTCTTGTTTGGGTGTCGGTGTGTCCCTCTCACGCACTTTACTCTGCGTCGCAGAGTACGCCTCCTCGCTAAAAAACTCAGCATGCAACACGTCTGTCAGCACACACAACTACCGGCACAACTACTTAAATAGCTGTGCCGGTAGTTGTGTGTGTGCGCATGTATGTAAGCATGCGTATGTATATGCATGTATACATTATCTGCGCATTAGCTTCTCCCTGGGCCGTCCTCCCCTCCATGCGCGCGATGCGTGACACACGCGCATGAGCACAAGTGCGCGCGGCATCTTCTTTCCACTCCCAAGAAGCGATCTGTATCTTTTTCTCTTCTCCCCTCGTACAACTTTGAGCAGATCGGCCATGCGGGCCCGCACGGCCCTCCGGCTTCACCTTAGTCCCTGAAGGCACTATGCACCATAGGGTGGTCACTCCGATGGAATCACTGAGGCCAAACACTTCATTCCCTCCTTTCTCTCCTCTGCACACACACACTCTCTCTCTGTTGCTTCCTTGCCCTTCTCTTCCGTTACCTGTGCTTTACACCCACGCACACACACACACACACACATATATATATATATATATATGTAAACACATGTACACTCGTTCCTCTCTGTCCTCAACACGGATTGCATGAGCGATAGGGATAGCAGTACGCTTGGGTTGTCGCTATCGGTGTTGCTTTGGCGTCTGGAGACGGTGCCTGCGTGCGTAAGGAGTCGCCATTCCCACAACAGCCCATCTGCTCACTCCACTCAACCCCCCCCTCCCCCCCCCCCCCCCTCGCTTCCACTGCCAGTCCCTGCCGCCTAAACAACCAAACGGGCTTTTCAGCCGTCATTATTACTTTTGTGGTTCTTCCGCCTCTCTTGCTCTCGACTTGTCTTTAGTTTTCTCCCTTTTCTTGCCCACCGGCGAGCGGTCCATCAATCTGTCTGGGTCGCACTCTCTCGCTCGCACCAACATCATTTGCCGTGTGTGGCATCGGTCATAAGCTGCCACCGTCGCCCTTCGCCCCCAAACGCCGACATACACGCACATACGTACATAGTCGCCGATATTTACACACATACACACAGCTTCGTACGCTTGACGTGGGGGCGTGCTTCCTCACCCGTTCCGCTCCTCAGGACACCCTTCTCTCCCACACATCTCGCCTCCCACAGGCCTTATTCAGAGCCGTCTCTGCCTCCCTCTCTGTGTTCTTGCGCATCGAACCCGTCACACATATTCAGGCACAGCGAAAGAGAGAGGGAGGGAGGAAAGGAGAGGAGAACACTAGCACGCACTCTCCTCCCCACCACCACCACCACCCTCTTCCTATTCGCCTCCTCCCCATTCACGCACTCCCTCGCTTTGTATGGTTGTGCCTTTTCTGGTCCCTCACCTTTTCCTGCTCTTCTTTCCCTTAATTTTATTCTGCTCCCCGTTCAACGTCATGGTGTTCGGAACTCCGCCACGGGGCGCACACCCCTCCACGCCCGGCACCAGCACCGCCGCGGCGGAGACTTTCTTTGCCTCTCCTTCCTCCCCCGCTCCGCGACGCCCCGGTGATGCGACGCCTACCTCAGTCACCTCCTCCCACTTCTGCGGCGCCTCCTCCCCGTCCTCGCTGCCCAGCCAGTACAGCAGACACGCTCAGCAGCACGCCCGCCTTTCGCCGACCCCGGTGTCTTCGCAGGCATCGGTGGACCGCTACGTCTCAGCCTCCTCACGACAGGCATCATCGATATCACGTTTCATCCTGACCTCCCGCGAACGAAAAACACCGATGCTTATCCGGGCAGCTCAGCAGCAGCAGTATCACCTCTCCCTCCGCAGCCCATCGCATGATCCGTCCTTTGACATGTCCCTCTCACTGGAGGACTCCTACACTTCCCTAACTCGGTACGCTGTGGACCGAAGCCCTTCGCGCCACGCCGTCGGGGCCTCGCCGCAGCTACATAGGAGCCTTCCACGAACTAGCAGCTCTGTCATGACGCCCAGTAGCACGCTTCTGAGCAGTGTCTTCGCAAAAATGCATCTCGACCCGTCCGCCACGCTCCACAGCAGCCGCGAGCGTAGTGCGAGCAGTCATTCTGTAGCGGGTGTGGATGCGAGCAGTGGATGTGGGGGCCAGCTTGGCGAAGACAGCAGGAGCTCGCCGTCCTCAGTGATGGGACTTGAGCCGTACATGACGAAGCTCGCGCGCACCCTCTTTAGCGATGTGGAGCAAACCACCGTGCTGCCCGTGAACGACACCGCTGCACGACCGCTGGGCATGACCGCGTGCAGCACTGGTGGCAGCGTCCACGCAGAGGAGGAGGAGGAGGTGAGTAGTCTCATTAAGGATGGAACAGTGGTGCTCGGTAGCAGCGCAACGTTTGGTCGCAGCGGTGCCCGACACGATCGAACAGACGAAAACGAAGATGACAACGGCGGTGACGCCCTAGAAGAAAGTTGGATGCGCTGCGAAGAGGACGAGCAAGCAGTACTGTCATCGGTGGCAAATCGCAGGCACGTGGCTTCGCTGCCCACCCGCGTGCCGCTTGCCATGTCTGAGGTGAATCGGTTCGGCATGACAGAAGGTGCGCGCTTCGACACATCGCTCGGCGTCGTATTCGAGTGCAACCGCACACGCAACTTCACAACCCCCTCTTTCCGCGTAATCCCGCACACGCCAGAGCGCATCCTTGACGCAGCCGACATGGAGGACGATTTTTACATGAATCTTATTGACTGGTCGGCCACATCAGACATCTTGGGCGTCGCGCTGCAGAACTGTGTGTACTTGTGGAATGCTAAGACGTGCGACATCACGGAGCTGCCGCGTGTCGTCTCGACTGGTAGCGGGATGCATGGAGAGGGCCGATCGGCCAACGCACAGCTCGTCTGCGGCCTGAACTGGGCACCAGATGGCCGCCACCTTGCCATCGGCCGCAACAGCGGTGCGGTGGAGGTGTGGGACGTCGAGGCGCAGCGAATTGTGCACACGTACCGGCAACATGCAGACCGCACCGTGTCCCTCTCCTGGGATCCTCTAGGGGGCTGGCTTCTGGCATCGGGAAGTCGCGACAGCACCATCGTCCTGCGCGATGTACGCGAGCGCGACACCACCTCCGCATCGATGTCGTCGGCGTCCTCCTTCTCCTCCTTGGCTAGCGCCACGTCGGTGCTGCGTGCGCATGAAACGGAGGTGTGCGGCCTCAAGTGGTCCCCGACAGGGGCTATGCTGGCGAGCGGCGGCAACGATAATCAACTGCTGCTGTGGGATCGCCGGAGTATCTCGACGGGAAGCCACAGCAGCGGCGACACCAGTGGGATCCACCGCCACGGCGAGTGTCGTCCCATTTTTTTCCTGAATAAGCACACCGCAGCGGTGAAAGCACTCAGCTGGAACCCGACGCAGCCGGCCCTCCTGGCCAGCGGTGGCGGTTCGCATGACAAGGCACTGCGCTTCTGGAACTCGCTGACGGGTGAGTGCGTCCACCACATCAATACCGGCAGCCAAGTGTGCGGTGTCGTATGGAGCCGCACTGGCACGGAGCTCGTCACGGCGCACGGCTACACGGACAACCAGCTCAGTATCTGGCGCTATCCATCCCTGCGGCGCATTGCCAACCTGATTGGTCACACGTCACGCGTGCTGCACCTCGCCCTCTCAGCAGACGGTCAAACGGTCGTGTCGGCCGCCGGAGACGAAACACTTCGCTTCTGGCGCTGCTTCCCTGCCAGCGAGCCACGCGAGTCGTCGCCGCACCTGTACCGAAGCTCTTATAGCTCGCCGAACAGCTTCTCGTTTAGCTCCACCATGCATGGAGGAAGCGCAGGAATGATCCCAGGCGGCATTTCCACCTCCGCGTCCTCCATGGCCCGTGTGAGGGCGGTTGCCATCGCGTCTGGTCGGTGCGGCAGCCTCTCGCAAGACCGCGACAGCCGCTTCTCTATGAACGAAGAAGTTGAGCTGCGGTGAACGATCCTCGAGCGGATATCGACATCGACAATTCTGTGCCCAAGAAACAGTGTCGAGGTGAGGCAAGGGACTCTCGAACCCGCCATGGCGCTGAAGTTGATGAGCGTGCCACACATGATGGCGCACAGGGTGTGAATGTTATGTATCGGTGTCCGTACCACACATGTCTTCTCTTTTGTGGGTGTTGTTCTCTCGCGTCTCCCTCCCTCCCTCATCCCGCAGGCCCCACGCTCTGCTGTTGCTGCCCTCGCAGTTTTTGCCTGGCTGGTGCGCAAGCCTTTGACTTCTGCGTGTGAGGGATGTAGGGAGGGCGATGGCATCGATGGAGCTGTTGGGGGCCTTCCCGGCCCCCCTCCCTCCGACTCTACGCAATGACATCAACGCAACGTCGGCCATCACCGCCATCACTGTGCCCTGCCGTTGTCATACACGCCTGCATGGTGCGCCTGCACACACAAACGCACACGCATCTTTTTCCCTTTATTTTCGTTCTTGTACCATTCACCCCCCCCTCCTCAACCCCACCCCCGATGACGGGGGGACACCTCCGGAGCGGTATCTCGTGCTCCAACACCCACCCAACCCCCCTTGCCAATGCGCCGAACCGCTTCCGGTGGCGACAGGGCCAAGCACCTACGACGTGCGTGTGGGAGGGAAAGGGTTAGAGCGGTGTATCGCTGCGGATGTCAGCGGTCAAGCCCTGGACGGCGCTTCGTCAGAGCAACCTGCGTCAGTGAGCACGCTTGTCCCACCCATAGGATCGGCAGAGTGTCAGCGTCAGTCGAGTGCATCTCACCCGGCCCTCGCCACCTACTGGGGTGGGGAGCCGTGAACCACCCCGAGGGGTGCACCAGGGGGCGACCGGCGCACTGGGAGCTGCTCTGAGGCGACCATGCGGAGCGAGGTGGGTGGTCAGAGTGGGAGGCAGAGGCGGTACTCCGATGACTGTGCGTCGGCGCCTTGCTGCAGCACGTCTCTACGGCTGCTTCGCACCCGACGATGGGCGCCTGTGGCCAGGGACGGGGGAGTCGAGTGGAGGGTGTGAGCTCGCGCGCTGTATGGTAGAAAATGAGGATGTAGAAAACGAGGTCACCACACCGCCTACCTCCCCCTCTGACGCCCCCACGAGTCACCGCCGTCGTGAACATCACGTCAATTGTACGATTTCTCTTCTCTTCTCTTCTTGGGGGAGGGGAGGGGGGCGCTTTACATTGTATTTTGTCCTCTCTGCGTGTTGTGTGTCCTCTTTCTGCGAAGCCTGCGCCTCAGACACATGACCTGCAGCCATACAGGAGAGGGGGCCACAGCAGTGGTGGTAGGCGCACCCCACCACCACCCCACTCCCCTCCCTTTCTTCCCGATGTTTGTTCGTGTCACTGTACTGCGATGCACATACGGACGCCGGTGCATGAGTGCGTGTGTGCCGACGGTCTTCCAGAGAGCGGCAAAAGAGACCACTGCTTGCTGGCGGGTGCGAATGTAGTGCTCTCGCTCGCTACACGTGTATGACCAACACAATACTGCCGATATCCTCACCGAATTTATCTTTCTCCTGCTCCCTTTGTTGCCCCATTCACCCTTCGCCACCGCATGCCACACGTCCCCACACACACACACACATCACAGCACGTTTGCGAAGGCCTCTTTGGCTTTTCCCTTTCGAGGCGTGCACTCTTCGCTGCCACTCTCCTTTCACTCTTGCCCTCACCAACCCCCACATACTAATCTCGTTACGCCTCTCTTCTACTCCGCTTGGTCCTCGCACGCCTTTCAGTAAAGTTTGCTACAAAGAAAAGGAAAGCGGTGTGTATCACAGCACTGACGCCCCAAGCCCACATCCCAGCACCGCCGGCTTCTCTCTTCCTCCTGCCTCCCCCTCCCCCCCCCCCACCACCACCACAACCACCGGCCGCCTCATCACACGTACGCACACACGCACGTTTCGGAGCGTCCGCCCTTTTCGTTTACTCCCGCTCTGCTTCACCTTTTCCTTTGCCCTCTTTGTGTAATTTGCCTCTCATTTTCTTTTACCGCTGGAGAAAATCGTAGCCGCACTCCGTCCGACATGAGCTTAGCCCGTCTTACGCGTGAGCGCAAGCAGCTCCTTGAGGCGCAGCAGTTCAGCGGAACGGCGCCTTCCACGAGCGCCAACACAACGGCCGCCTCCGTTAGCTCCTTCAACGCCGCGCAAGGGCGTATTCGCGCAGACATGCAAAAGTTGGACGGTGTCATGAGCGAGGTGAAGATGGACTCGATGGACTGGTACGTGGTGCACGTCTCCTACACCCCGGTCCGTGGCATCTGGCAAGGCGGCACATTCAACTTCCGCCTTATTTTCTCCACCGACTTCCCTTACAGCGGCCCAAAGGTGCGCTATACCGGACCGCGCCGCATCTTCCACCCCAACATCGAGGGCGACGACGGCAAAAAGGACTGGGGTGTGTGTCTCGGGATGCAGACCGAGTGGCGGCCGACGTGCACCATAAAAGATATGGTGGTCGCGATTGAGATGCTCTTCGCACTGCCGAACTACGATGACCCGCTCCCAGGCGTGGCGAAGACAGCCGCGCAGGTTCTGAAAGACGAACCGAGTCGCTTTGAGCTGATCGCGAGGCGGTGGATGAGTGGTGACTACATCGTCTAAGCAGAGGGTAATTCATTTCCCTTCCCGCCCTCTTAATGTGCTCAAAGACACCACACTGCGGGCCCCTGCAGCCCCATTTGCGTGGAATGGGCGTGGGAGGGACAGAGAGAGGGAAACTGCCGCGGTAGAAGATGGTCATGCGTGGCGGCGGACACACATTTCTTAAAGGCTGCGTGGAAGCGGTTTGAGTTTTTGCAAGACGCACACATTCATGCCAGGAGCGGGCACCAACAGAGTGAGCGCGCACGGAGGAAACGGCGAAGCGAGTGTCAAATATTTTCTTCCGATCGTCGCGTTTTCTCTCTTGTTTCGCTTCCTGCTGTGTCTTTATTGTAGTCGCTCTAGCCGCCACCTCCGACCAGCGGGTACGGGTGCGCCAACTCCTCCGCCCTCCCTTTTGTGCAGACATTTTGATCGCAGCCCCCCTTTTCGTTTTCGTGCGTTTCCTCCTCCCTTCTGCCTGCGTACACAATAGTGATGCTTGCGGTTGTGGCACCGCTGCCGTGTATGCAGTCCTCCGATGCACGCTGCCTCGGTGCATGTCAACTGTGGTGTGCACGTGCGACGTCGACCAGCCTCCGCTCGAAGGATGTACGGTACTGTTTTTTTTTTTGGGGGGGGGGGGGGGAAGGGGGGACAAGGTTGCACGCGGCGTTGACTGCCTTGATGCTGTTGTGGTGGTCTCTTCTTCTCCCGTCTTTGGGTTGTCCCACCAGCTTATCACATTTTGCTGCAGGTGCTTCCGTATCCCTCCCTACCCTCACAGGGGGTGCGCGGCGCAACTGTCGGCAGAACTGCAAACAAGAAACGAAAAGTAAAGAGTTAGAAACTCGCTGCAGGGACCGCTTTCACTATGGCCATACTGCTCTCCGCCAATTCACCAGTGCGCACACACACACACACACACCGCCCCCCCCCTTTCTCTCCCCTCGCTCATCGCCGTGGTGTCGCACCGCAGGGGCCCCTGTCCGCGATGAGCCTAGCGGGGGGCGCACCCGCTGTTTATGTGTGGGTGTCGGTGTTGGAGGGGGGGAGGGGGGAGGGGGGTGCTTGGTGAGTGTTCTAGAGACAGCACGCATTGGCAAGAGAGGTGCTGCTACGCAAGCGTACGCGAGCCGTTGTGAGTGGGGCTATCCAGCGTGTTGTTATACCAGGGAGTACAAGCCCCCCCCCCTTCTGCTCTCCGCGTTTCCTCGCTCTTTTCTTTGGCTGTGGTGCTGGTAGCTCGGCCACTTTACGCTCGCTCCCCTCCTCCTCCCTTTGCGTCTTTGGGCGGCTGCTTTGTTCTCCCCTATTCGTTGCCTTCCAGCGACTCGTACCGTTGGACACTCCCTCGCCCAGCCTCTGAAAATCTCCTCGTGTATCCTTCACAATGCCGCCCGGGAAAGGCTTTGTCAAGGAGGACCCACTCGCCTTTGAGAAGCCGGCCAACACCGACTGCTACAAGATGGGCAAGCACGGCATCCCCTACACCAGCGCCGGGGGCGGCGAGGTGTACAGCGACGGCACCGTGAGCGGCCTTCTGCGCTCCGTCTACGAGTACCTCGTCGATGAGCACCACCGGCCGAGTTACTCGTCTACCATGATCCGAGGTCCCGACCTGCACACCCGCCCGCCAGCGTGGCTGGAAGACAAGAACACGGCCATCGACGGCTCACCGCTGACGACTGTAGAGCGCAACGCGCCGGGGTACTGGTCTGTGACGTACAAGAAGGAGCTTGAGGTGGCGGAGGCCATTCAAGAGGTGAAGCGGCAGCGTCGGTACGAACAAGAGAACGACCTGGTAGGCTTTATGAACCGCGCACGCCGGTACTTCGGCCTCTCCCCCCTGCTCGACGAGGCGGCGGCGAGAAGCCACGTCGAAGCCCGCCACCGTCTAGAGGACGAGGCGCGACGGCTGCGCTCGTCAACAGCGCTGGGAGCCTCAGGTGACGAGGTGGCGCATGCGGAGGAGGGCTGTGGTGCGTCATCGTCGCCACATCCGATCGGTACGCTTCCCCGAAGCGGAACTGCGCAGTCCCTGGCAGACATCCCACAGCAGCGCAGCAGCGAGTACGGCGAAAATGATGTGCGGCGCACGGGCAGGGTGCTGTCAGCGCCGTGGTTGGCGTTGATGGAGTCTGTTGAAACAGGGCGACCCCTCACAAGAGTGGTGAACGAGTACCGTCCGCACCTCGACTACTACGGCCTCGACCCATTCCTCGACTCGGCGCCGTCTGTGGTGTGGTCCAGCACAAAGTGCGGCATTGCGATCGGTCTCGCCCACGGTACGACAAAGGCTGTGCAGGCGATGAACGTGGAGGTGCAGTTCCTGAAGGCGTCGGGGGTGGGGGTGCTGTCGATCCTGAACATGTCCGTCTTTGCCAGCGTCGTAAAGTGGGGCGGAAATACTGCCATTCTCGCCTGCGCCTTCTGCGTGGGCGACCGACTGATGCGACGAATCAAATTGTACACGCTGCCGCCACACGATGCGCAGCGCCGCTCCACATCGAACTACGTTATGGGCCTCTCCTTCTCTGGGGCCATGGTGGGTGTGCTGCCGTGGTGGGTGTTGAACGACACGAGGTTGGCAATGCGCATGGCGGCATCAGGGTTCGCCATCGGTGGGGCACTGGGGCTGATAGTGGGCCTGAGTATCCAACAGCTCGTGGCTCTGAACACAGAGCGGCTAGACGCGACCAACAGGCAGCTGCGTCGCTACGAGGCCCTCTTGGCTCGCCAGCGGGAGTGGGCAGAGCAGGTGCGGAGCAAATACACGAGTACCGCGTACGTCTGGTGGTGAGAGAGAGTGAGAGGTCGACTTACCGCGCGTCTCGCGAGGGACGGTGTGAAGTGCTTCTCGCGTGGTTTGTCTCTCCTGTTTGCATGCGCCCGCCTCCACCACCACCGAAGGGGACACTTCTTCTGTTCTCCGTTGCGTACTCGCGTGCGTGCATCGTTGTATTTGTCGCACGCGAGTCCATCACAGGTGTTGTCGCTCCCTTTATGCTGACAACAGACTAAAAGGCGAACTGGGAGCCGCACCCTACCCTTTGTGAGTGTATGAGCGTATACGTGTCTTCATCTCCCCATCTTCATCTCCTTGCGCTTCTCTCCCCGGCCCCCTCCCTTTCGAACGAAGCCCACTCGTGCGAGGTGTGCGCCACTTTATAAAGCCAGAGAAGTCGGAGAGGGGGCGTTGCGCGGGTACATGTGTGCTGCATAGTGTGTTGAAGGCGCCCATCGCCACACAACCAGAGGCGGTGGATGCTGCAGCTGTGTTTTGTCCCTGCGGATGCTAGGGTGGGTGCCTATCATGTGGTGCGGTGACTGCTCTCTCTACTCCGCACGGCCCTCCCTCTCCCTCGCCACGGATGCCTACAGCTCTCCCCCCCCCCCCCCACACACACACTCTCTCTCTCTTTCTCTTTCTTTTCTCTTTTGAGCCAGAAGCGAAGTGGCAGCGGACAGCACGTGGCGACATCTGCCCCCCCCCCTCAGCCCCTCCTCTCACTGTGCTCCTCTTGAGCAACCACACTGTCTGCATGCCTACCCATCCCCTCATTGCGCTCGTGATTGTACACGCACGCGCACATACAGTTTGATTGGCAAAGTAAAAGAGCCGCACACGCGGGGCAAGCTCATGAGCGCCAATGCTATCAGGGCTGCGTGGAACGGCGCGGTAGAACTGAAGCGTCACTGCAGCCACGTCATCAACACGCTAGGACCCCAGACACCGCCCGAGGCGTTCCTCTACCGCGGGAACGCCTACTACGCACTGGGGCAGCCGTACTTTGCGCTGGCCGACTACAATACGGCCGGGTCGGTGCTGAGGCTCTCCGGTGAGCACCAACGTCGCTGCAGGAAGGCACTCGAGTCGTTCCCTGAAACGCAGACCGGGGTCTACCCCTCCACCGACTCCCATCTGCACATCTTTGTTAAGCCGACGCTAGCCAAGTCTTGCGCTATCGAAACCATCAACGAGCATGTTGGTCGTGGGATACGGGCGACGGAGAACATGCCGCGCCACAGCGTCGTTGTACAGCCAACAAGCCCATGGCTTCTGTACCCCACGGAGGAAGGGCTGTGTTCGCACTGCGGCACCAGCCTGCCAGAGCGCAGCTTTGCATGCGCGAATGACAGCTGTCACGAGGAATACTGCAGCCGGGACTGCCGACAGGAGGCTATGGCGCACTACCACGCAGCGGTATGTTGCAACAAGGACTACCAGAGCATTGAATTGGATGTCTTTGCACAAATGACGGAGGCGGAGAAGGCCGGAGCAGTTGCGGAGCGCAACGCCGCCGCAGCGCAGCTCCTCATGCTGCGTGTCCTGTCGACGAGCATCCAGAAGCATGTGGTGCCGTCCGCCATGGGGCAGGTCCGCATCTTGTCGGGCCGCCTCACATTTAGCCCACAAGTGCTGTCGAGGTCGATGTTGCGCCTATACGAGCGCCTCGCGCACGCGCTGCGCATTTCCACAATTGTGTCGTACGAAGAGGTGGTGGGCATCCTGGCGCGCATTACGGCGAATTGCTTCCACCGCGACGGCTCTGTGGAACTCAACCTGCCGCGATCGATGCTAAACCACTCCTGCGCGGCGAACGTCGCTGAAGATGGGCAAACCGGTGCCATGATCACTACACGCGACGTCGCGCGTGGCGAAGAGCTTGTCATCAATTACTACCCGCACCTGAAGGACCTGGCTTACGCAGAGCGCACAACAGAGCTGGAGCGGCGCGGCTTCCCTTGCATGTGCGCCAAGTGCCAGCGACGCGAGTAGGTGTGCCCCATAAGGAAAAGAGTGAGGAGGTGGGCGTGTGATGTGAGCCTCGTTGTCTAATGGGGAGGAAAAGGCGAAGGGAAACGGGGAGGGTGCAGGGAACTGGAGAGGGCTTGATTGGGATGGTCTCAGTGTCAGCCATCCCCTACCTGCCCCCACCCCCTCTAGTCTTCCTAGCTCCAACCGTGGTCAAGCAGGTACACAGACGTTTTCCTCTTCTCCATTTCTCCTCTTCCGTGAGGCAAGATAGGGGGGAATCAGAGAGGGGGAATGTATCTCACCGCGCTATACTACTCGTGCGCCCACAGCTATTATACTGCGTGCTGTCAGGTGCACAAACATGCAAGCACGCCACCCAAATCGTTTTTTGCTGCTTACACGGCCCCTCTACACCTATCCCAGCACTGCCCGCAAGGGGCTCAGCACAGTAGAATGGGCGGCGGTGAAGGGAAGTGCGGTGAGGAATGGTGAGTGGGGAGCAGAGACTTGCGCTTGCAGGTGTTGGTGTGGGTGTGGGCGTATTCTTCTGTTTGCTGCTGCGGTGCGGCTGTTGCCTGTCATCCTACAGTCCTCCCCGTCTGTGGAAGTCAAGTCTGTGCAAAGTCTCTTAAATGCGTTTCTCTCAGTGCGTTTGCGCGGATCTGTGGACGTCCAGCGCACGATGGATGATGCGGCAGGGAAGGGGGAGGAGGGGGGAAGTGAAGCACCACAACCACGTATGCTCTAACACACGAGCGAGGTGTATTGAGACTGAGAGGGGGAGAGGAGGCTGGCTTGACAAGAGCTCATCCAGGGGCGTTTCGCCTCTTTATACGAGACCTGCTCTTGCGCTCAGAAAGGGCAGACTGCCCGACAGGGTGTGGGCATGATCGCTGCACCCCCTTGCCTCTCTTCCTCTTCCATGCACCATAGGCCACACGGTGGCCTCGAACCAGCGCATCTCCTTCGGGCCTCTCGAACGCCTCTCTTACCTCTTCTGTTGTTGTCTCGCCCTGGAAGTGTCTTTTGGGCGGCGCGTCGCGTGGTGTGTGCGGCGGTCGACCATGTCCACTCACACACATACCCACACACACACACACACACGGTTAGCAGAGGTGGTCCATGCGCGCGCCTGAAACACAGAACAAGCACGCCGACTGCATGAAGGCACATGTACATACAATGCATACGCCGCTTCTTAGATCCGTTTCCCCCTCCCCCTCCCCCCCTTCCCTCTCTTTATCCCTCACAATCGCAGCAATACGGATACGAAACCATCGCCACGGTCCCTCGAAGCCTCCCCACCTCCCTCCCTCTCTCTCGTTGTTTCTCCTGTGGCACAATGCTGCGCACTGTTCTGCTCCTCGATGGCAGCGATGCCATGAACAGTAGCTCAGACTACCTGCCCAACTATCTGCTTGCCATGAGGCCACCACTGCTGCGGTTAGTGGAGGGGTATCTGGACTCTACACCACTCGCGTCCCTTGGCGTGGTGGTGATGCGAGACGGCATTAGCCACCGCCTACTGCCGTGCACCACGAACCACAACGAGATCGTCGACGTGCTGGAGCGCGACGTCTTTCTGCACGGGGGCTCTGGCAACACCTCAATGGAGAACGGGCTGCGGATGGCCATGTCGGAGCTGGTGGATATGCGCGAGGTAGCCGCCCTGGTGTCAACCGCGGCCAAAAAGTCGTCGTCGATTGCCGCTGTCAACCCGCGCTCAGCATGGAAGGGATCAGCAACGCAGCTCAACGTCATTGTATTGACAGCCTCGGTCACACTGATTGACCCCACAGACGTTTTCGCCGTCGTGAACGTCATGGCCGCTTTGTCCATCCGCATTAATGTCGTCTCCCTCGTCGGTGCGGTGCACGTCTTTGACGTGTGCACCGCCGAAACAGGAGGGACGCTGTATTGCCCCCTCAACTACGGTCACCTGCTGCACATCGTAGACGAGCTGTCGGCGGCCACCTCGCTTGTGCGAAACAAGAAGCACCCGCGAGGTGGCCGCCGACAGCGAGTCAAGCGGTCTCGCGAAGAAAGTGACGATGTCAAGGTTGATGACGATGATAATGAGATACCGCATCTTATACCTATCGGATGCCCCGTGTATCTCGAGGCACCACCATCCAACAACGCAGGGTCGTCATCCACCGCCTCCTCCCGCTCCTTCTACTTGGCATGCCCCCAGTGCCATCTCATCCAACTCT
Source organism: Leishmania braziliensis MHOM/BR/75/M2904 (assembly GCF_000002845.2). Lineage (NCBI taxonomy): Eukaryota > Euglenozoa > Kinetoplastea > Trypanosomatida > Trypanosomatidae > Leishmania > Leishmania braziliensis. The sequence goes on along the minus strand of NC_009316.2, from coordinate 607,899 downwards.
CTATCCCCACAACCTGCTCCATGTGCCGCCTGTTGCTGTGCAATGCGCCGATGCTGTACAGCACGTTTGTGTCGCACAACTCTCTGGTGCCACCGGCAAAGTCGCTCCGCGTGGTACGTGGCACATCGGTGCCCGCGCCGATTATTACCACCTTGAGCGCTGCCCCAGTGCCCACCATCCAAAACGACGGCGTCGTCAAAACAACGACGCAGCAGCCAGTACGGTGCGGCCTCTGCATGACCAACATCCTAGCCAAGGCAATGGTGTCGCACATACGCTCTGGTGGAGTCGGTAGTCCCGTCGCCTCGTCAGCGGCAGCGGCCTCGGTGGTGGATGGGTCGCTGGTGTGGCAGTGCAGCGCGTGTGCCTCGTACCGTTGCAACGCCTGCAACGACTTTGTCCTCCGCAAAATCGGCCTCTGTCCCTATTGCCTGGCCCTGCAGTGAGCCTATGGATGGACGGGGAAGCGTCGAGTGCGCGACACATAGCGGCGTTAATGCGTGAAGAATCAGCCCGCCATTCACTGAGGAAGGAGGAGATGAGGGGAGGCAAAAGAGGTTCGAGATAGAGATGGGCAGAGATGAAGCGGTCTCACTCGCCTCACTATATGCAGCCATGACGTGTTGCGTGTCTCTCGGTGTACAACCCTGTCGGTTCGGATATCGTGATATCGCACGGGAAAGGCGGACAAAAAGAGCGCTATGCCCATGCGCGTGCATTGACATGGCGCTGTGAGCCAGTGCACTTCTGCTGTCTCAGTGAAGCTGCCGCCTCGATCCCCCGGGCCTGTCGAGAACGCATTCACATCCCTCCCCCCTTTCGTATATCGCATTCGTCCTCTTGCGGGATCTTCACAGTTCCCCCTCCCTCCCTCCCTCTCTCTCTCTCTCTCTGTTCACCTCCTGCATGCGTTGGCTGCTGCTCACCTGCAGAGCATTACTCCAATGGGTGACACGCACGCACACACGCAAGCAGAGAGAGGCGCACGTATACGGCGCACATCCCTTCCTCCCTAAAGTCACTCATGCTGCGGCCCACACATTTATCGCGGCTCGTCACGAGCGGCACCGTCGCCGTTACACCGTCCTGCTGGACGACGAAGCCTGCTGGCTGGTATCTTGTTCCGAGCAGCATCTTACCAGAAACAGAGGAACTGCGCGTCAGCAAGCGCTTTGATTTTCTCAATCATTGCGCCCAGTACCTCTTCCTCGGACAGGTGATGGCCCTCGCCGAGGAGGTCAAGTGCTTCCCACGGCTGGAGTGGTTCTACACCGAGCTCAGCTTTTCACTGCCACCGACGAAGGAAGCGGAGGTGCTGGCGAACTACATGAACGATCAGGAGCGTCTGCGGTGCGGTCTACGCAACCACTCTGAGGGCGGCACCAGCTCGTCCGACATTTTATGGAGCAAGGAGCTGAAGGAGCGCGTGCAGCGCCGCGCTGAAGAAGACTTCTGCTGGCTCCTCACGAAGGATCAGCGCAAGACAGAGAAGTTCTTGCAGGAGACGTTCATTCAGTGGCACCACCGCGCGGACTACCTCGTGACGCGCAAAAGTCGCGAGAAGCGCGAGTTCCGTGAAGACCTGACGCTGCAAAAGGTGATTCAGCAAGGACAGGAGCGCAAACGGCGCATGCAGCGGCGCCGCTGCCGTGACGAGGAGCGGCAGGAAGCCATCAAGTCTGGCAGGGAGTCTGAGTGGGACAGCTTCACACATGACGTGCTACCGCGTGAGCTGCGCGAGGCGCTTGATCGGGAGAGCGACGGCATGGAAGATGTACGGCTCTCTCGCGCCGGCACGGCCACTGGCGGATGGAGTCGAAGCATGCGCTCTCATCCGAATCTTCGGTAAAGCCGCATTGTGTGCATGTATGTGTGTGTGGGGGAGGGGGGGTATGTGTGTTTGCTTGTTTGTTTTGTCGTTTTCTACTGCTGATAGAGAAGAGCCCAGCCTCCCTGGGCCGTGACAGAGGTACCTGGACCATTTATACAACTGCAGCGCACCACAGCAGCGCCTCCTTTAGGTGAGTCCGAGAAACAGGCGTCTTCCATGGGCGTGGTAGCGGCGTTTGTGTGTTGCTTCTCTTCACGTGCTCCCCATCAGTCCCTATCACACTGCCACTGCCGAGGTTCATCATTCCCTCCCTCCCTCCCTCTCTCTCTCTCCTTCGCCTTCAGAGCACGTGGGTGCGAATAGACACTTGCTTCGCGCATGCCTGTGTGCACCCCAGCGGAGTGATGTTACCGCATCGCATTCCCCCTCACGGCACTTCTCTCGCTTTCCCTTCATCCTCTATCCATTGAAGCATCCACCTCTGCCGCTCAGTCCACCCTCCTCTGTTCCCTACCCCTTCTTGTCTCTCTTCCTACACTCCCCGCGGCGCTGCCGCTTCTGCCGTCAACGCGTGTATCACACACACGCATATACTCCCATGTGGCTTGAAAAGCTTTCCTCTGCATTGCCTTCCCCTCCTGTGACCCTCGTGGAACTTTCGTCGCGCATTCTCTGGGGTCGTCATGTTCGGCCTCTCGCGTTGTTGCCTGCGATATGCGCCACGGCGACCGCCGGCGTTCGGTGCAGTCGCTGGAGGTGGGAGTCGGCCACATCGCACAGGCGCGCCGGCGCCACGGCAATACGATGAACGGGCAGCTGCGAGCGCAGAGACGGCGGAAGCCGAGGTTGTTGCCGCCTCCACCTCGACATGGGAGAACGACAAGCGTGCAGCGGCAGACCTCCCCGGCAGAGCTCAAATATCGCCCCCGCAACCGAAGCCCTACCGCGCAGCTGCCTCTACAGTGTCGCCCCCTCAACAGTTCCGTGTGCTTGCCAAGCCGGTGGTGCTCAAGGACGTGCAGGACATATATGCCGTCACGCCAACCCAGGAAGTGCGGGGGCAGCAGCTGTGGGCAGCCACGAAGGCGCTGCGCTCCAACAAACTTGTGCGCAAGGTGAATGCGGCCTGCGTCGTCGGAGGCGCCAGCGCGATTCAACGTATCTGGCGCACGTACAAGATCCGACCGAACGTGGTGTACGTGCCGAACACCACCTCTGTAGTGCCGGCGTGGTGCCTCGAGGAGGAGCTGCCGACAGTGATTGTGCGCTGCTCGCCTGTGGCAGTAAAGCGGCACCTGTTGAGTGCTGAGTACAGCGACGGCTACGCTGCCGAGTTTCCGCTACCCGTGAACTGCGTCACAGAGGCCACAGCACTGCTGGCCCCACCACCAAAGTCGGCCCAGAGTGAAACCGCAGTGCCAAGCACAAGCGACGCGTTACCATCGCTGTCCGAGAAGCCCTCGGCGACAGGACCGCAGGTAGCTCAGCCCTTGGACAACGCCTTCAGCCACCGCGCTCTGGAAGCCATGCTTGTGTTGGTGGGGTTGCGCATCCCCAGCAACGTTGGTGCTCTGTTGCGTGCAGCTGCAGATATGGGCTACGATGCTGTCGTCCTCGTCAACTGCGCCGACCCGACGCAGGAGAAGGTGCTGCGGGCAAGCGATGGCACCGCGCTGAGTCCGGCTCTGCGCATCTACGAGACGGAGACGACGGAGCAGGCGTGCGTGTCGCTGCTCTCGAGCATCGCGGCGCAGCATTACCTCATGCCATTTTTGGCGGTGCCGTCGCAGGAGGTCGAACCTGCCTTCGAGGTAGCGAAGCGCTTCCACGTGTATAACGCCAGAAACAAGGAAGCGGCCGCGTCTCCGGTCAGTAGAGGTGCAGCGGCGGGTCACAGTGACGACCTCTCCGCTCCTCCGCCACCGCAGCTGGGCGCAATGGTCATCCTCGGCTCGGAGGCGCGGGGGCTGCGCGATCTGAGCGGCAAATGGGGCGTACCGTACCAGCTGGTGACGCTGCCCCTACCCAACCCGATGGTGGATTCGTTCAACGTGAGTGTAGCTGGGTCGGTGCTGATGCATCTCTTCCGCCCCAGCGCGGCGTCGCACTTCACACGACTCGTAGCGCTCTCGGGAGAAGCGGTCAGCGATTTGTTACCTACACCGGTGGCAGATGATGATGAGAGCGATGAACACGAGGGAGTGGACGGAGAAGATGCAGAGGCAAGTGGCTTCTAGTCGACGGCTTTGCAAGAGGGACTTGCAGACCAAGCACCTTCACACAACGACACACACTCCAAAGCCCATCTCAGCATGACGGCATGGCGTACGCGCCTTGGATCTTTCCTCCTCTACCTCCGCTACCATCATGTATGCGACTGTACATGTGCACTGCGTGTCTGTGTGTGGTGAGGGGGG
>NC_009316.2:578651-598651 GCF_000002845.2 Leishmania braziliensis MHOM/BR/75/M2904 | reverse complement strand
AACCGAGGAAGCGGAGCTTCCAGAATGAAGTACACCCAAAGTACGCCACAATCCAGGTTACCTCAAAAGCCACCACAGAGTAAACAGACACACAGCACGTGTAGGCAAGGAAGTAACTCGGAGTCGAACAGCACAGAGGGAGAGAAACGGACGAAAAATGGCGGAGTGGCCGACACTGCCCCAATGCATTCCGCACGATCGCCTTTATAGGGAAGACGCACGCTCGAACACCTCCGTGGCTGACGGTGGGACCTTGGGTATCTGAAAGTCGCCCGTTTCGCGGATTATGTGCTTGAAGATGCCATAGGCGTACACCTGCGTGTAGGCGTACCAGTTGATAGAATATGGGTCGAAGCTGAAGGCCTTGCGGGAGTACTCGTTAAGCTGGCCGTCGAGGTGCCTCGCGTTGACAGAGGCGTAGACCCACTCGCTCAGCGTGAAGTCGAGAAACTCCCACGTGAGCAGGTCGGCGCGCCGCACCGCGCGGCCCAGCTTCTTCGCGAGCTCCAGCTTCTTCGGCGATCCAATTGGCGGCGGCAACTGCATCAGGAAGCGGAGCGCGATATACGGCATGTAGCGCAGCAGGTAGTAGCGGATGCGGTAGTACCGCTGGCTAGTTGTCATTGTCACCTTCATCGGGGAAAGCCCCTTCGGGTGGCACTTGCCCTTCATGAAGTTCGCCAGTGACACGTGCAAGCGGGCCCATGTCACGCGATTCTCCGAACTTGACGTTGCCGCCTGGTAGATGAAGGGTAGGCCCTCGTCAGCCTCCGTCGTCACCCCGCCGGACATGTCATCTGTCGTTGAAGACTCGACAACAGCAAGGGCGTTCGTCTCCGCTGCCGCGGCCTGACGCGTCTCCACATTCATGCGACCAGCACCCCCCTTGGCGTCCATGGACACAGATATCACGCTGCCCCGCACCGCACCAGCATCCGCCTGCGCTGGTGTCACCGCCTCGCCGGGCTCCGCCGCACCCGCTCGCAGGCACCGCACCTTATAGTGTTGCTGGGTCTTGAAGAGTGCTTTGAGGATGACGTTCGCGACGTAGTCCACTGGAATGACGTCGGCGATGAGGTCCTTGCCGCACAGCACCTCGTGCACCACGCCCAGGGCCACGGTGAGCATCAGACCGCCAGCAGCCGTCAGAGCATCCACCCAGCCGGGGAACGGGTCGGAGTAGCTGCAGCCGATAATGGACGGGCGAACAATCACGATCGGGACGGACTCCTTGGACTTGTAGATGACCTGTTCGCCAATGCACTTAGTGAAGGTGTACGTATTAGGGAAGTTGTGCTCCTTTAGCAGTAGCGCCGACTGCATTTCCACCTCGCTGGGGTTCATCGCCAGCACACGCTTGCACATCTCCTCCGGGTCGAACCCCAGCGGGTAGAGGCGCTCCTCGTTCACCAGCTGGCGGCCCTTGCGACGGTAGTTCACGTAGCATGTCGAGACGTGCACCATCGCCTCGAGGTGGCGGCACGTCTTAGCCAGCGTCAGCACGCGCAACCCGCCCAGAGTATTCATCTGCAACGCCAGATCCAGGCGCTCGTTGAAGTTGACGGTCGCGGCAAGGTGAACGATGAAGTTCACCTCGTTTGCCAGCATCGCGCGGTCTTCCTCAGAGAGGCCGACGTGGTCGAGCGTGATGTCACCCTGGACCGCTTTCACTTTCTGGCACAGCTCACGCCACTTCGCTTCGCCAGCCTGCTGGCGCAGCGGCTCAAAGCACGGGGAGCCGAGCACCTCGAGGTCCAGCCGCTCCTGTGCATTCAGGTACTTCTTCAGCCGGCGAGAGCGCTTGCCGCGCATGAGCAAGTAGACGTGTTTCACATCAGGCATCTCCTTGAGAATCTTGTACAAGAGGACCTTGCCCACAAGGCCGGAACCGCCAGTCACAAATACTGTGCGGTTTGAAAAACCGGCGCGGATGTCGAGAGACATGGCGACTCGTTCAGTAGTGAGGGTGGTGGATGCTGGACTACAGCGAAGGATGGAATAAAGTTAAGTTTATGCTTAGTGCTGTTCTATACCCCACCTTTCTTCGTCTTGCTACGCGCAAAGAGAGAGAAGAGGGGGCAGCAGTGGTGGCTGGTTCGCCCCTGTCTCACCGCTTGGCTACAGGTGTCAGCCAAGCTCACCAGCAAAAAGGAGAGGGCAGTAGAAGGAGACGGTGGAAGGTACAGAACTAGGATAAGAAATGTAACAGCCAGACATACACGCTCTTTGGTTGCTCCTGAATTCTAAAGCACGGAATGGGTGACGGGCAGCGTACCCCTTTCCACGCACCCCCGTGGGCTTGCACCGGTGAACTGAGTCTTTGCGAACGTGTGTGTGTGTGTGTGTGTGTGTGCCTCTGCCTCTGCTTCCTCTTCTCTGTTATCGGCGAGAGGAGGAGCGGTGTTGCTCGGGAGAGCGGGTGGAGGGCACAATTACACCGCCCTCGCTCACGAGAAAAAGAGGAGCGGAATGAGGAAGAAGAGACAAACACACGACAACGAACTTGAGGAAACGGGGAGGGGCGAGCGGCACTGAAAATATGCAACACAAGAGACGCGACGCGCAGCTGTACAGCTCGTAAAAGGAGGTAGAGCGCAGGGGAAATAGGACAGAGGAGGAGAGAAAGGGACACAACGGACGCGTAGAGAGAGAGAGAGAAAGTGAGGCGTATGCACGTATGCACGCATGTTTACGGTGTTTTTTGTCGGGCAGTGTTGTTGCTGCCTCCATCATAACAGCACATCTCTTCTGGGAACACAACGGACATCTGCATTGGACTTGCATGAAGTTGTCTCCTTTGGCTGTGATTTCGTTTTCGCTTGTTCGCGTACAGCAGCAATGCGGCTGCGTCTGGGTGTGCGTGCGTGTATAGGGGAGGGATGGGAAGTACGTGTCATGCGTACGTGCCAGCACACACAGCTGTCCCCACAGCCTGCTTGCCTTCATTAACCCCCTCCACCCTCCCCTAAACCATACCCTCGTCTCTCCTTGTCGCTTTTTCCCTCTCCCGCACGCGCACACACACACACACACACACACACACGCTTACCAATACGCACATACCACCCACAGAGAGAGAGAGAGAGAGAGAAGTGCCACCCACAACCAGTATGGCGAGGAGCTCCGTCGAAGATGGGGGAACTCAAGACCCCGGAGAAGAGGGAGACCCACGGACCCCTTAATTAGTGTGTGTGTGTGTGTGGGGGGGGGGGGGGGGGGACACGTATGGGACGAGAAAACAGAACGATCGAAAAGAGAAAGAGGGATGTGGGACTTGCGGGCGCGCTTGCATACTCAAGTTTGTGCGTTCCCTCGTGCGTTTCTCTTGTGCCTTCGTATTTTGGTCGAGTTTGCTCGTGTTTTTGCCCCTTCTTCTCTCCAGCTAAGTGTGGAGAAGTGGGGAAGAGAAGAAACGTGAGTTCACTGCTGGTTGTGCGTTCTCGAGCGACTCGCTCTTCGGCGTGCCCACGCCTTCCACTTCCCCTTCGAGTCACTTTTTCTTATGTGGCACTACGGCCTCGAGCCCCACAGTCAGGACCTCCGTGCGCTCTTGCCCGAGTGCCACAGCCTGGCACAGCTGTGGTAGTGAGCAACTCTGAGCCTCATAACGAACAACCTCTCTTTTGAGGCTCCCTTGTGGTGGCCTCGGTGGACGAACGGGGCCCAAGCGGAATGGTGCGGCGTGGGGCTGTCGCATCGCGTTGCCCAGTACGTCTGCAAATAAATAGCCTCACATGAAGAGCCTGCAGTCATCGCTGAGGGGCTGTTGTGCCACGTACTTGGCAAGGGTCAGAGGCAGTTGGGTCTCGATTCTCAAGAAAGGCGTACGTGCGTACCGTCTGATGATAACAAACGGGGACGGAGCCGAAACTACTCGGTTGTCTCGAACTGAGCGTTTTATCCCTGGTTGGGCTACTGGCTAACCAGTGATACCGTGCGTGCAAGGGGGTATGGAGCAGCTTCTCTCTGTGAGTGCTGACCTGGTGTACAGCCTCCCGGGTCGGGTCGGCCGTGAGCGGGGAGAGTCGTGTGCACGTGCAATGGAGTGGCGGTGGCGTGTCATGTTGGAAAGGACAAATCCAACTAACGGGGGCTGTCTTCCCGTGTGACACGCCACCACCTGCGAACATCTCCCATTGGCCTTCTCTCGCACCGCCACCACCACCCCCCACTCCCTCTCCGGGCCACCTGACGGCCGCCCCTGCCTCCGTGTCTGAGGGTTCTTGCTGCTGGTGCTCCTTGCATGAGTTTCGTTGGTTGCTCCTCGGCACTGCCTCCGTGGAGCCCACCTCAGCACCCGCCACCACCTCGGTCACGGCCCCTGTGACCGTAGCGCTCTGGAGTAATCACCGCCGCAGCTGTGGTATGGATTGGCTTTGCCGCATAGTTGCCTTCAGATCCTTTGATCTGGTGATTCACATCGTCAGCCAGGCTCGATGTGAAAGCGCTCAGATGCCTCGCGATCACGTCCACGTCTGCCAAACCCGCTTGGTTCCCTTGGGCGTCGTGGACGAGAATATGTATCGGCCACCAAGCAATGCGTTGTCCTCCAGTTTCTTTTAAAACCTTGCCACAGCACTCTCCGCGCTGCCAATCAGGCCACCGCTTGCTGCCTTCCACTCACCCGGTAAGAGGGATGCGCTAAGCTCGCGCCACTTTGCGGAGAAAAGAGGGTACTGCAGTTTGGCACCTCGCTCACCAGCGGGAAGCCACCGTGCGTCCCCACCCCCCTGTCCCAGGGGCTGGCCACAAGCCAATGATGCGCTTTGATGGCGTCATCAGTGCTGAAGTGGCGGATCCTGTGCATCAGTGCGTAGCTTGCCTCGTTCAGGTCATTTGAGAGGAGCACGCACTAGCCCAGCCTCGCCGCCACGGGAGTCAAATGGCCTTGGCGGGAGAGACTCATGGAACTCTCCTCTCCTTTAGCTCTCCGAGAGCCCCAGACTTTTGATGCGCCGCTGCTCCCTTCCTTCCCAGAGTGCCTCAGCCTTGATGGGCTCCTGCATCCACGGGTAGAGCTGTAACTGGTGCCCGCGCATGCGTCGCTCCTCCACGAGGTACGTCACGCTTGCCATGCCTGCTTTGGGTTGCCTCGGCGATGAGAGGGCCGTCAGAATTGTCCTCCTTCTCTGCCTTCAGTTCCACCGCTGCGGTGTAATCTGCACCGTTTATCTCTCCAGGAGTGCGGGAGAGGACGTTTGCATTCGTCGGCTACCGACTCCGGTGTCCGACGTGTTTTCACTGCGATAATTCGTGTCGGATGCCGACTGGTAAAGAGATGAGCAAATCGCTCTTCGTTGAGCCGGTGTGTCGGCTGCAAAGGAGGGGAAAGAAGGGAGGAAACGGCCCCGAGCGAGAGGTGTGCGCTGCAGGTTCAATGCTGTGCCAGTGAAGGAGAGGGCAGACACAAGCAGTCATGCCGGTCAGAACAGGGGGGAGGGTTGTCGAATCATGAGATGGTACTGTGAGGCCCCTGTCCGGGATGCTGAAAAATATGATTCTTTTCTCAACCGATGCCACATACTAGTGAGTAAAAGCCCCACAGCGGGGGAGCGCTCTCTTATTTCGCTTCGTCACCTGCGGAAATCTGAAACGCATGGGAGAAGCGGGGGAGGACGGTTGCCCGCCTGACTGCCTGACGCCCATCTCCCTACGAGAAGCTCTTAACATGAGGCGTGTGACTTCTGGTGTTCCTTGAGTTGCTAGGATATGAAGAAAACGAGGGAGGAAAAGGATCGGAACAAGCGAGCCGGTGCACCACGTGCAGGGGCGAGAGAGACAGACAGAGAGGGGGGGGGGGGGGGGGGGAAGCCATTGAAGAAAAACAGAGAGAGAAAGCAACTAGCTACTTTTTAGTTTGGCAGTGTGCAGGTACATCCATGGGTGTGCGTGTGTGTGCTTGCGTGGAGGGATAAGAAAGGGTGAGGTGGTTCGTGGCTGCCTTGACATCGTTCTCTCTGCCTCACTAGCAGCACCCAAATCACTTGACGCTACACCACGTGCCCCTTCCCCGCGCTTCTGCCACGCCACCAGTCAAACCGACACGCACGTGCGCAAACAAATGAGGCGCGCCGCAATGCCTCAAAACGGCAACCGATCAGCCAACCAACAGCGAAGACGACAAGGAAAATAAAGGAAAGTAAAAGGCTCAGGTAGTACACCGCGTACTACACAACAATCCACCAGCAAGAAAGGCTGCAGCACACGGCGAGGAGGGGGGGTGAGTGTGTCCGCATGCTTTGCAAGGTGGGGGACGAAGAAAACAACGCCGTAAATATCCACCCGCTCCTCTGCCGCCTCGTACCACCAACAGCTGCACCGCTGGTCACACAAAGGTACAGACTAGTACACTCGCTTCGCCGGCGGGATACTGTCCACCTCGTTTGTCAGCGTCTCCATGTGCACTGGGCGGTACGCAAGGCGTACCTCGCCCTTGGCGTCGTCGAGGTAGGCGAGTGTGTGTTTCATCCAGCTGTGGTCGTCACGCTCCGGGTAGTCGTCGCGCGCGTGGGCGCCGCGGCTCTCCTTGCGCACCACAGCGCCGCTAATCGTCATCATGGCATTCGTCAGAAGGTTACGCAGCTCGAGGGCCTCAATCAGGTTGCTGTTCCACACCGGCGACTTGTCGTGCACCAAGGCATGGGAGAAGTCTCGGTAGCACTCCTCGATGATCCTTTTGCCGGTTTGCATGTTCTCCTCTGTGCGGAACACGGCGGCGTAAAGCGCCATCGTCTCCTTCATACGCTCACGGATGCGGGCGATGGGGATGTCGCCATTGTTGCTGAGGATGCGGTCCAGATCAGCAATGGAGACCTCGCCGGAGTCGGCTCGCAGGTCGGGCTGCTTGCGGCCCTCCTTTGTCAGATTGAAGATGACGGTGTTCGCGCAAGACTTCCCAAACACGACGATGTCCAGCAGCGAATTCGCGCCGAGGCGGTTGGCGCCATGCACGCTAGCGCACGCGCACTCGCCGGCTGCGAGCAGGCCAGGTACAATCGCGTTGTCGTCACCATTTCGCGGGCTGATCACCTCCCCCGTCCACAGTGTCGGCACGCCGCCCATCGAGTAGTGAACTGTTGGCACAATCGGAATCGGCTCCTTGGTCACATCAACGCCGGCGAAGATGTGAGCGCTCTCCGAGATACCCGGCAACTTCTTGTGCAAGGTGGCGGGGTCGAGGTGGTGCAGCTGCAGCATTACGTGGTCCTTCTTGGGGCCGCAGCCACGACCCGCCAGGATCTCCATCGTAATGGCACGCGACACGACATCGCGCGACGCCAGATCCTTCGCCTTGGGGGCGTAGCGCTCCATGAAACGCTCACCCTCGCTGTTCACAAGGTAGCCACCCTCGCCGCGCGCTCCCTCAGTAATGAGCACGCCAGGGCCATAGATGCCGGTGGGGTGGAACTGCACAAACTCCATGTCCTCCGCCGGCAGGCCGGCGCGCACCACCATGGCCGTGCCGTCGCCCGTGCAGCTCTTCGCGCTTGTCGTCGTGAAGTACACGCGGCCGTAGCCACCCGTGCAGAGCACCGTGTACTTGGCCTTGAAGCGGTGGATCGTGCCGTCGTCGATGCTCATGGCCATCACACCGCGGCAGCAGCCGTCCTCCATCATCAGGTCAAGGCAATAGTACTCGTTGTAGAAGTTCACGCCGTACTGGAAGGACTGGCCGTACAGGGTATGAAGCATGGCGTGGCCCGTGCGGTCCGACGCAGCGCACGTGCGACGCGCCTGTTTGCCACCGTAGTGAATCGACTGGCCACCAAAGGCGCGCTGGTAGATGAAGCCATCCTTCGTACGCAGGAAGGGTAAGCCCATGCTCTCCAGCTCCGACACAACGCACGGGGCCTCCTGGCACATGTACTGGATTGCATCCTGGTCGCCAAGCCAGTCCGAGCCCTTTACCGTGTCGTATACATGCCAGCGCCAGTCATCCTCCTCGCAGTTCGCGAGGGCAGCGTTAATGCCACCCTGCGCTGCTATCGTGTGCGAGCGAGACGGGTACAGCTTCGAGATGCACGCCACATCGTAGCCAGAAGCCGCCACACCCATGGCAGCGCGGAGACCAGAGCCACCGGCGCCCACGACGACGCAGTCGTACGTGTGGTCGATGACTGGGTAAGCGCGGCTCAGGGCGAGACGCGCAAAGGTACGGCGCAGCATTCCTGAAGAAGAATATTCTCTGTGGATGCCGTGGGTGCGCGTATGCGCGTGTATTTTCACCTTCTTTGGAGGCTATCGGCGTATGGATTAGGGTTGAACAACACAACAGGCAGGCCCCAGTGTGCGCACGTGTGTATGTGGGTGGGTGGAAGAGAGCAATACTACTAAGATGAGTGAGTGTTGGTGCTGTTTCTTCCTCTAGGCTGCGAAGGACCCATGATAGGAAGAGGAAGGGGGAGGTGCGTGTGTATATGCGTGTGAAGCAAACAAATGAAGTGTGGCACGGGGGAAGAAGAAGAGCGAAAAGATCAGCGTAACCCAACAGTGTGCCGGTAAGTTGGTTTGGGGGAAGGGGGAGCACAGAGCGCCACATAGGGAGAGGGGAGAAGAAGAGGCAGAGTTAGACACACGCCCTCTCGCTCTATTCAACGACTAGCGTAGATTATTTCACCTCGCCAGCCGGCCGTTCTCTTTTTCGTTAATGTGTGGGTTGAAGTCACGGCTGTGGTGTATGCACGTCAGCGTGGGTGCGTTGCGCTGCGAAGCGGAAGGGGAGCAAAACAACGTCGCCGCCTATGCCGCAAAAAAAAAAAAAAGAGGGGGTGGCGTTTTTACACCCCGGAGAGTAGGGCGGCGATGGCGGTGCTGCAGACGCCTGCGTTTTTCAAGAAGGAGAGCCCAGCAAGGCCGCTTTTTAGGCCACGTAGAGACATCGGCCTTGGGTGTGTATTTGCTGGCTGTTGCGGCTATTCTTTCTCGCACGCACCCTGCGCACCGAGTTCTGGAGTGGAACAAATTGGCGCACACGTGGAGTGAGAGCAACCACACTAGCAGCGAAGAGATGACGCCGCACGACGTCATCGAGACTTCCGCTTCCCCCACCCCCACTCCCGAGTCGATCCTGCTCGCAGCAGGAGTAAATCGGCACTCTCTGTAGAGCAGCGCGCACCGTGGTGAACATACGTCACCACGCACCACAGTATGGTGATCAAGCACCTCTCATATCCTAAGTGAGCCGGCAAGACGTGCACACGCCGACAGCCGTATACACACAGACACTCAGCACAGCACAGACAGCAGCGTAGCTGAGACGATACCCAATGGAGATCGCTTGCTACAGCGACAAGGACGACGCGGAGAGAAACCCCGAGAAACAGCGAACAAGATAAAGACAGACAGACGGAGAGACCCAATGAGGAACAGTCAAAGGGAAAAAAAGGGAGGGTGAAGAGTGCGTGTACGGGAACAAAGGAAGCTGCACGAGATGAGGTGCTCACACAAAGTCCTGCTCAGACGCCGCATGCGTGTTGCGAGCGCTGCGGGAAGGAACGAGGAGGAGAGTGGGAGGAGGGGGAGGGGAGACGGCCCTCTTTCAGCCGTACTCGGCTATGCGTGTGTGTGTGTGTGTGTGCCCTCAGGTGCCTGTGAAGTCATAGCGGGGCGCCGCGAGGCGGTAGGACTGCGGCCCCCAGACCACAGAGATGAAGGTAGGCCGAGGCAGTGTGGAGACGGGAGAGGAATGGAGACCCAGGACGCCATGGTGCACAATCACATGAAAAAGAGGCGACCCAAAAAGAGAGCCCACCGCCGCTCGCGCTATTCTCGTACCGGCCAGGGGCTCGCTCGACTCCCCCTCTTCGCCCTCTGCGCCCCACCCTGCACACTTTTGGCTGGGGGCGCCTTCTACGCTGGTGTTGGGTGATCGGCGCCGTCAGTGGCGTCAGACCATGGCGCTGCTGAGACCTCAATGTGACTTGTCCGCGACCACCTCCCTCTTCTCCTCCTCTCCCGATTCCACTACTGTCTCATCACCGCCCCCGCCTACACCAGAGGGGATGGAGACGGCAAAGGAGATCCTCGCCACATCAAAGCCTGACCTGGTGTCCGAAAACAACCGCTTCGATATGCGAGTAATGTATGCCATCAGCACCGTGCTGCCCGCAACTGTCGAGTAGGTGGCACTCAGCAACGTGTGGTCGCCCAGGTAAGCGAAGGGGACGAGCAGCGAGTATATGGCGCAGTCGTAGCTCGTCATGTTGGTGTCGCTGAACAAGTACCGTTTGTAGCCAATCTGTGCCTCTATGACCTCGCAGTCCTGCAAAAACTCGTTCTCGTACTGCTCACTGGCAAGCGCGCCGTACGCTGTGATGCCAAGCCTCTTCTTGAGTTCGATCGCGTAGCAGTGCACGGCGAGTCGCGCGCGCAGATGGGAAATGTGCAGTGCACGGGCAACCTGCACCACCGCCAGGGACGGGTGATCAATGAAGACGATACGATAGAGGAAACGCTCTACACTGTACTCCAGCGTACGTCGCAGAAAAGCCCCCATGGCGCGCTGATCACGGGTGAGTGTGTCATCCATGGTCACGTTGAACTCTGACGTTATGAGCTCCATCATCTTGGGGAGCTGGTCAATGCGCTGGCGCTTGTAGATGAGGAAAGGGAGCTCGCCGTTGGGGGCTCCGAGTGGGTCGATGGTCTCAATTGCCTTGTACGGGATCCCGTTAGCGCGCAGAAACGCCTCCATTCGCGTGCAGGCTGGCGACAAACTTGGAGCCCAAGGTGAGCGAGGGAGGATAAAGAGGAACAGCTCCGTCTCGCGGGCCTCGCACTGCTGAATGAGTTGCCACCACCGCCGCCGCGCGAAAAGCGTGAAGAGACGGGACAGAGTAGTGTAGGTGGTAAGTGCGCCCACCACGACTGACGCACCGATCGCCAGTCGCCTCTGACTCGGTGTCAAACGTGGTGACTCTTTGCGTGTCTTTGCAACTTCCTTGTGGGTCCACGGGAAGATGTGCTTGCGTGCCGTGCTCACGGTATCACTTATCGACTGATGCACGTGGCCAAAGAGGCCCTCAAAGTGGCTTAGCTTCATCGTATTACCCTCCTACGCTGTCAGACTGTGTGTGTGTGTGTGTGGAGGGGGGGGGGGGTATGTGCGTGTGCGGGTGCGTGAGGGAAGGTATGTGCAAGGGAGATGTACTGAGATCGATAAAGAGGACGCGCGGGCGGCGTCTCACAGGCGGTGGTGGCATTGTCCCTCTTCACCTCCGCTTTACTTTCATGCTCGTTCGTTGCCCCGGCTGCCACAGCAAGCGCCACCGCAGAGAGGCGCTGGATCGCCCTTCTCTGGGGTGCCCTCAAATCGCCCGACACCGTGAGAGAAAAGACAGAGAGAGGGGAGCGGAGGGAGAGATGTAGTGCTCAAGGAGGCAGTGACCGCTCTGCGGTTTCAACGCAGTCTTTCGTGTCCTTTTCTCACTCAGAAAAAGAATAGTCATAGCAATAACAGGTGGTCAGCGGAATAGGTTGAGTGGAAATGCCCACGGACGCCACAAGCACGCGTGAGCAATCTGCGCTTCACCCCGTACCGCGCACGCAGCCGCTAGCAAAAAACCCTGTTCAAATTGTGGATGCTCCGCTCCTTGTTTGGTAGGCTCTTTTCTTTTCACCTCCCCCCCTCCTCCTCCTCCTCACACACACACACACACACACATGCACACACGCACACAATTGTTGCGGTTCTCCGCTCCTGTTGAGCGGCCTCTGCTACACAGTGGCGGAGGTGTTCCAGTCTGAGCGGTCCTTCCACTCCTTGTTGTCAAGCGGGCACACCGGTCGCGTCTTTAGCCATTTTTCAATGCAATGGGTGTGGAAGGCGTGGCCACACTCACCCCACGTAATGCTGCACTCCGCTGAGGTGACCTCCGCGTTGCTCTGGCACACTACGCACGGTCCCTCGACTTGGTTGCAACAGATACTGCACAGGCCTGTCTCACGCTCCCAGGCCGAGAAGTACACCGGGTAGAACTCCTCCACGGTGAATAGTTGCCGGTCACCTGGCATCCACATGGATGGCGACTCCGCATCAGAGGCAGCGGGAGCGGTAGAAGTCGCTTCGGCTGACATGGTGAGTACGCACGCGCGGAAACGCTGGAGATGTGCCGCTTGAAGCGGATCGGTACGTACGTGTGAGCGTGGATATACTTTGACTCTGCTGAAGCGTGACTTGTCAAGCACAAACGCACGGAGACATGGGTGAGCTGAAAGAAAGAGGAAACGAGAAGGGGAAGAAGAGGGATCGAAGAGTGGAAAGTTGAGAAACTAGCGAAGAAACGGGGGGCCTCTCCTCCGATGGGTCCTCCTGGTGGGGGTTAGCTGTGCACTGACGCGTGTCTCATACAATGCAGAAGCGCTTCTTTTCCAGCAACCGGGACACTGTACCCCTCACCACTACCACCACCACCACGCCGCCCAGCACCAGCACCTCGCACACGGCCTCGATAGGTATGAGGCGATGGAGGAGTGGAGATTGCCGAAAGTGGGCGAGAAAAGAAAGCGGAGAGACGGGGGAAAAGAAAGAGGAGCAGCCCCCCCCCCCCCCACACACACACACGTACTCCGCTTCTCGTAAAAGCACGTACACACACACACACACACACACTGGTGCCACTGGCATAGAGATTGCCCAACTTCTGTGGGGCACGACTTGGGCTCTTCTCCCTCGCTCCTGTCTTTGTGGTGGTGGCCTATGCCTGCACATGTCGGTGCGCGCGCACCCACGCATGGCGCTGAAGAAGTGGCGCACTGCTGCATTCTGCTTTAAGCCGCCTCTTTTCTCTTCCTTCACTTGCCTCTGAGCGCTGGGGTTCGGATCAGGCGAGAGCGTTCCTCTTGAGATGAGGAGGAGAAACAGAGATGAAGCGGGGAAGATAGGCAGTAGAGGGGGCACCCGCATACACAGATACGCAGGGGCATGGAAAGAGCTGATCCACCAAGAGTTCATTAAAAGGGAGGAGGAGGGGGGGGGGGGGGGGCAAAATAAAGCAGACCACACCTGAAGCGAACTTGATAGTAAGAGAGAACAAAATAGGCGCCACAGGTAGCTGCGTGGAGAGGATGGAGAAGCGAACGAGACAAACGCAACTGGAGGAGGAAATAAGAGAGAGAAAGAGAGTGAGGGAGCTCAGTGCGAGGGGGGGGGAAGGAGGCGGACAGGGTGATCAGAAGTGCAGGACGAGCGGGAGGAAGAAGAAAAGGCATAAATATACAAGTGATGTCAGACCATAACTAGTAACGTGAGACGTGCCTATCTCCCCACCCCCACCTCGCGTCGTCATCGTGAGCTCATCTCCAGTGAAGTCGCACCCCTTGATGGGCGAGAGACGTACATGCGCTATCGAGCACAAGTGCGGAAGGGAGAAATAAGGAAAGAGATCCACTTAAAAATGGGGTAGGGGAACAAAGAGCAGGAAGTTCTTAGGGAATCCTTGGCGATGGGGGGTGTCCGTGTCCGGGTGTGTGTGTGTGTGTGTGTGCTGACGCAGTCCTTCGCACCTGTCCAGCTGGAGCAATCGTTCACCGCTGCTCACAAGCATCATCACCATCACCTCACTCTCTTCTTCTACAGCTCATCATCTTTGGTGTAAGCCACATCCGCGCGGCGCATGGCCTCCGCAGCTGCGTCGTTCAGCAGCTGCTGCTGCTGCGCAGTCGTGCAGGATTCAGGATGAGGTACCTCCGTCCAGTACTCCGGAGCATCCGCGTTGTCAGCACGGCGCATGGCCTCAGCAGCGCTATCGTTAATCTCCTGGCTTCTGGACATGATCGCTCTGAAGAATAACAGTAAAAAAAAAAAAAAACGAAGAGAGAAGAGGGAAAGAGAGCAAGATGAGTGTCCTGGCGGTGTTGAGATCCGTGAGTGGGCTCTGACGTGCGGCCAGTGTGCAGAGGGGGAGAGAGGAGGAGGAGGGGGTCTTAGGAGGAGTTGGTTAGTAGTGGGGATGAAAACATGGCAAAGTACATGAAAGGAAAGGCTGCTTGTACCGCTAGTCTTATGCATGTGTGCACAGGTCGAATTCAACACGTCAGCACACGTGTAGCGCACATGGAAAGAGGGGTGGACTGGAAAGCCACAGTCTCGTGTGTCTCTACAAGGCAATGAATGAACGACAAGGCTGCTTCCAGGAAGTCGTTGTGCTGAGCTCATGTAGAGAGCGAGATGGCGGGTGTCTCCAATGATTGAGTAGGTGTCGCCATTCAGGAAGTCCACTGCCACTGCGGCTGCTGCAGCTGCCGTTGTGCTCTCCAGCGACCCCTTAGCCCATTCCCTTTGCTGTTTAGTTGCCCCTGTTTCTGCTTGCCTCAGCATTGTTGTCGATGGTGTGTATGATAGTGAGACACCTTCTCGCGCCGGTGCCGACCAGCAACGCAAGGTGGGGGAACAAGAAGCTCATGGTCAGAAGCTCAAGCACTCGCAGATTGAGAGATTCGGTGTGCTGCCGATCACAAGAAGAGCACGAACCGTGCAGGGTTCCTTTCCTTCTCTTTTGGGTGCCTGATGATGGTGGTGCACACCACACCTATAAACATGCCTGCGCCTGTGTGATGTCGGGGTGTGATGCACACTTCCTCTTTCTCACGTGGGGAGGCAACGTACAACACAGGCAGACAGACGCGCACAAGCACACACAGTGAGCCCTGGGGTGAGTGCACTACAGCAGGCCTCCTTTACTAAACTCTGAGTGGCTGTCCGTTCGTCAAGGAGCACCGCACGCTCCCCTGCGTGCAGAAGCTACAGCTCGAGAAGTGCCTATGACTCTGCTGCAGGTGCGTGACCACCCCCCTTCGCAGACGTGGCTGTTTGCATCCCGTTTCAGCGAGTGAATATGCATCTTTGAGGAGAAAAGGGAGGGAGGAGAGGCGCACCTCACGTGCGCGCACCCTACCATGGCGTCGCTGCCTTCTCGCCGCTTCCCTCTCTCACCTCCATCGATGACAACCCTTGTCGTGTATTCTTCGTCCAGTCAGTGGCAGTCGGGGCCCATCGCGCAGCTCGGGTGTGAGCTCCTCACTCATGTGTGTGGAGAGAACCTTTTTCAACTCTCCAGCGTGGCCATTCTCTGTCGTAGGCCATGAGGTCAGGTCGGACTTGACCCCCTCCCGTCCCTGGCCACAGGCGCCCATCGTCGAGTGCGAAGCAGCCGTAGAGACGTGCTGCAGCAAGGCGCCGACGCACAGTCATCGGAGTGCCGCCTCTGCCTCCCACTCTGACCACCCACCTCGCTCCGCATGGTCGCCTCAGAGCAGCTCCCAGTGCGCCGGTCGCCCCCTGGTGCACCCCTCGGGGTGGTTCACGGCTCCCCACCCCAGTAGGTGACGAGGGCCGGGTGAGATGCACTCGACTGACGCTGACACTCTGCCGATCCTATGGGTGGGACAAGCGTGCTCACTGACGCAGGTTGCTCTGACGAAGCGCCGTCCAGGGCTTGACCGCTGACATCCGCAGCGATACACCGCTCTAACCCTTTCCCTCCCACACGCACGTCGTAGGTGCTTGGCCCTGTCGCCACCGGAAGCGGTTCGGCGCATTGGCAAAGGGGGGTTGGGTGGGTGTTGGAGCACGAGATACCGCTCCGGAGGTGTCCCCCCGTCATCGGGGTGTAGGAAAGAGAAAAGAAGGGCCAAAAAAACCCTAGAGGCTGAGCGAGTCTGTCGTTGCTCGCCTCTACACTTTCTCTGACTCGCGCGAAGGCGATCCGGTTGTCGTGTGTGCTCTCCATTTCCTTTGTTTCGCCCTTCCCTCACCATCAAGAGAGTCCTCTCCTACAAGGTGTTCGCATCCACATCATGCAGAGTGATACGTGAACGCTCCACCGACTCAGCGTGCGTCATGACAGCAAACCAGCACAACCACAGACTGTGGCGGAGGTCCGTTAGCTCAGAAGAAGGTGCGGGAGCAGACGAGGAATCGAGATTCATGAACGGCAGCTTACTCGCGCACAGCGCGGGAGACAAGTTAGAGAAGGCGGCGGCAGGCAGGTCGATTGAGGCGGTATCGAGGGCCTTACTTGCTGCTTCAGTAACCCCAGTCTCATCTGCGGCGGGTATTACCTGCGGGTCGGCCTTCTGAAGAACGTCATCTTGCTTGTATGAGGCCGCTACTTCCTCTACCGCCTCTGGAGCATCTTGGCACTTCCTCACGTCTGCCACCACCGTTGACGAATTCACTGCCGTCTCCTCGATGCTACACGTGTTGTCGCTGGTGCTGTTGCCAGTTTTGTCTGCCGACAGCATCGGCGGTACCGCTGCGTCCTCAGCATGCACTGCTGCCTCCGAGTCGGTTGTGTGGAGCGAGGGACGCCTTCGTCGCCGCTTCTTCGTGCCTCGGACTCGTCCGTCACGCACGGAGGATGACGACCCTTGCGTGATGAGAAGTGATGACAAAGTGGAGGAGGAGCCGTACGACATGTTGCCCTTAGGCACGGGAGCAGCTGCCTTGTATGATGCGGTTCGACAATCAACCGGCAGCGACTCCACACCCAGAGCGAACTGCTCGGCAGGGTGCGGGGAAATCTGCGGAGAGAACACGGCATCTTCGCTTTTGGAGGGGGATCGAGCGGAGTCGCCGTCTTTCCTCACTGTGTTAGACTGCTGCTGAAGAGCAGCACGATAGCACACTAGTGCGGACGGCCGCGTGGGTCGACGACCGTACACGTAGCTCTGCACCTGTGTGTAATAGGCACGTGAGGCCGCGCTGCTGTCGTCGAGCCCGGAGACGAGAAGCTGCAGGTGGAAGGGCTGGGCAGCCAGCTTCGGCGCGCCGGCTGCGATTTCAGCGACCGGTGGACCCGCCACTGGGGCGATGGCGGCAACGAAGGAATTCCACACGTCGCTGCCGCTGTCAGGTTGTACCAACAAGGCCTCAGATGGCACTGAGCCAACCACACTGTTGCTACAACCTCTGTCACTAGCGGCGTAGAACGCAAGAAGCTCTTGCCTGCACCACTCCCGAAGCAGCTCGAGAGCCGCCAGGAGACACCCTTGATTGAGGGTCAAGCGAAGAAGAATTCTGGTCCGCAGCGCGTGTGAGGCAGCGGGAAAAGTAGAGCGGACCACGTAGACCAGCTGGGACGCAAAGCGGAACCGCTGGAGCTCTTGTAGCGGCCCGCGCGTTCTGTCCTCGCCCAGGACGGCCGTCTGAGTTGCTGCTGCGGTCGCCTCGGCGACAGCCTGCATGCGGTCTGGCACGCACTCCAGTAGCTCTAGTACCGACCACAGCCCGAGGTTGTCATCGCGGATGCCAATGGAGAGGACTCTGGTGAGCTCCGTCAGGAAGCCCTCAATGATGTCCGCTACCGCCGAGGGGTCTTGCAGTTGCTGCTGGGAGGGTTCGGGTGCACCAAGCAGTGAGGGCTCTGGCTCGAACACATTGCGCAGCACATGTGGGTAATATGAAAGAAGCTCTCCGAGGCACCCACGTAGACGCACAATGGCAGCGTCCATGAGGGCTCCGTGACCACCAGCGCCTTGTATTCCCCTGTTTCCTGTGTGAGCGTATGGGCTTGTGTAGGTGTGTGTGAAAGAGGAGAAAGTACGCAGGCGCCGAGCTGCCAGCGCGCACAGATGGAGGGGCTCACGAGGACACACACGACACACGCGCGTGTGTACGTCTGTGTGGCTATCGGTGCGTGAGCGGCTACGCGAAGATGATCGATGTGTTGTATGTCCTCTTGAGTAACTTTTGTTCTTTCTGAAAGAGGAAGGCGGTGGGAAGGGGAGGAAGTTTGACACATGAGTGGTGTGTACGAGTCCTGCATTTCACGCACTACCCGCCCACACCCACACACGCACCTGCAGAGAGCGAGAAAAAGAGGGTGTGTGTGTGCGTGTGTGTGCGTGTGTGTGCGTGTGTGTGCGTGTGAAAGATCGCGAGACAGAGGGGGGGGCGAGTCTACACGATGATACCATCCGCAGCAGGAGACCGCGGACATCACAGAAAGAGAGAGGGGACAAGGAAAGGTACTTGAGAACACGCACAGAGAAAGAGATACTGACTGCACATCGATGATGTGTTGCAGTAAGGAGCCAAGGCAGGATATGAAATGGTGGAGGGAAAGAGCAACATCACAGTGGCTCACACGCGCACAGCGGGTGGGAGAGGAGGGAGAAATGAAGGGAATCGCATTAAGAGGGCACGAGGAGAAGAGGAAAAAACGAGTGCGTAAGAGACACCTCCGTCATGACAGAGCTGCAAGAACAACGTCACTGCGAGAGAGGTGAAGAGGGCGCTCAGGGATGGGATGAGGATGAGGATGAGGATGAGGATGATGGCAGGAGTCACTCAGCGCGTTTTAGTTGCCCAGAAGGATTTGCACAGCCATCTCAAGGTGACCTCCCGTCATGTCCAGTGCTGCGATGATCTCGTCACGTGACGCGTTGAGTCCAATTTCCTCTACAGTCGCGATTGCCTCGTTTCTCGCCGCCTCCTCCTGGGGACTGGTACGCCGCGCAGGATCAACCGCACCGGCCGCTACGACTCCGGCACGTGGGCTCTGCTGCTGTTGAGCCCTGTGCCGCCGCGCGCGCATGCGGGCACGTACCTCCTCCAGCGTGGCATCACCTGTCAGGCTCTCCACCACGTATCGACCACCGTCCACAACACCAGCGTCGTCAGCGCCACCGAAGTTGCCGCGAGCGCTGCCGATGCCCAGTTGAAAGTTTCCGTTGCCGCCCTGCTGGTGCTGCGCGCTCCGCGGTTTGGCGTGGTCCACAGTGAACGACGGCCCAAATAGAGCCTCTGTCAGAGGCCGCAGGAAACGCAACAGTGGCCGGCACATGTACCGAGTGAAGACCGTCAGCCACCACCGTATGACACACGAGCGGGTTGACATCATGGAAAAGATAGCGCCGATGATGGCAAGCCACAACCGTGTCCACACACCCACGTCGACCTCCACCGCTGCCCGGCGGAACGTCTGCATCTGCAGCTGTGTGCTGGGGCACAGCACGAGCTTCAGTAGCGGCAGCAGCATCAATGCCTTCTCGGAAATGGTGAAGTTCGTGCCAGGGATGCGCATAGCCAATGTCGACCGTGGCGGTACCTCCCGAAGATAACAAGTGGCTAGCGCTGACAAAGGGGTGATGGTGCCGGCAGCAGAGAGGATGCGGACAGCGTCGATGGACAGCTGCTTCGACCCGCTCTCCGCGACGAAGAGTTGGATGGCGCACACGCCAAGCATGGCTGAACTGAAGACAAACGCCATGTACGAGTTAGACCCCCATCGCCGCTCCAGCGTGCGAAACTGATAGAGCAGGTTGATAGCGAGAAATACATCCATGACAGAAATGCCCAGCGGGCCTACCGGAATGCTCTGCAGCAGGAGGCGCTTTGCGACCGCGAAGCTGCTGAGGGGGGTCGCCAGCGTGTCTACAGGAAAGGCCAGGTTACGGTAACGCGTGTAGTGGCCCCGTACCATTGCTGATGACACAGTCGAGATGAGCAGCGTCAGCCCCGTCACCGGCGCGCCTTCAAGAATCATGGCTACTGAGCGTCAGCTCCTGCTGCTGAGGACACTAAAGGAGACCCTCGTGCGCTGCAACCTCCTCCCTCACCTCTTCCTCTGCGCTTGTCGCTGATTTAAGTGCGGAAGCACACACACGCACACACACAGTCGCAGAGAGCGACACACTTACACAGACGGCACCTAACACGCCCCTCTCCCTCCTCGCACGCCGTGATCTCTCCCCCGCTGCTCGCCTCCTTTAATGCAGCTAGTGGGTATAGATGTGTGTACCCGTCCCTTCGCTCCGTCCGTTGCCCTCTCCTCTTTGGCGGTGCACCGGGAGGGGAGGGGTTGTTTCCTCGGAAGCTCACTAAGGCTGCTCTTGTATGGTGTGGTGTCCTTGGTGCGACGTGCGATATTGGATTACAGCTGCGCGCGTGCGTCGTTGTTGTTCTGCTCGTCTTCCCCTTGCTGTGTGTGGGCTTGTGCCTGTCAAGGGCAGTTGATGCTACGGCTCTTTAGTTGTGGGAGTGTGTAGGGGAGGGGGGA